>NC_048412.1:26556864-26632010 GCF_013103735.1 Etheostoma cragini | reverse complement strand
GACATGCAGTAAATCAGCACAGGTCGGGTTCAAACCTCTCAGTACATGTGCGCCTACTCTACCACAGATCCAACCTTACCACGTCAGTAATTACTGGTACTTTTTAATAGATGCTGAGTAAACCCGCCAATTTAAGTAGTTTGGGAAGCTGTGTTTTTTTGCTGCCTCCAGCTCCTTTGGAAACAAAATATATCTTCTGGCAGCAGCAACATGCCGGGAATCATAAACAGCACACCTTTGACATTCTGTGTGTGTGTTGCGTTAACGGTAATGGCACTTTCCGTCGGTGGCGCTATGACGACCAGCCACGCTCGCCCCACGCTTGTGGCGGTACTAAATCTGTAGAGCTGGTACTATCAGTAGGTAACCACCATAAGACTGTATTGAGATCTGTGATGTAACAAAGATGTAATCCTCTGTTTTTATTCTCTCTGTTTTAGCTCATTGAGCTTTGAGCTTTGTGACCAATGACTAATAATCAATTAATAAAACAAAATCATAAATTACATAGATTAAAATAACAGTTGGTTTCAGTTCTAACTTGCCCGAATTCACACTTCACTCTTTGTACCTAATCTCATTCAATGTTTTTTTTTTTTATAGTTATAGACTTTGTGTTTGTTACTGGTTATGCAAATGGCTGCCATTGCTCCACATGTATTTTCAAACGTTTTAGGCTGGTTATTGTTGAACAGTATTGTTATAGGATTTAAGAGCTGGGAATAGCTTCACATTCACGTTTTAAATAGTCATAGGTCAAAGGGCTCCCATTCATCTAAACTCTGAACGTTAAGCTGTTTGTGGCGTGTGGATACTTATCACATATTAAATTCAATCCACCTGGCGTTCTTCTCTGAACCGAGTCATCCTGTCCTTTGAAACTTTATTCTTTGACTGATGACCATAGTGCAGTATTAATAGACCTCTTATCCATGTTGGCAGCCCACTATCTCTCTAACTGCAGCCTGCAGTTGCTCCATATTTGTGTTTAGGAGGAACATACCAACAACGATCTAAATAGGATTACAGATTGGCTTGCTCCTGATCTTTTGGTAGACCGTTGTAACAATGGCCAGTAAAGCTGCCACCTATAATAGGCTGTCTTACTCCCAACCAACCTGTAAGTGGGGATACATCAAAATAAGGTTGTTGCGGTTGAGTGCATTACAACAAGCAAGCAGAGAAGTCAAAATAGTTTGCTAAAAGTACCTGATAAATATTTCAAATGGTTAGCTGGTGGCCCTCAGAGCTTAAAACACGGCAAATTAAAAAGACAAATAGACCAAACACAAGCAATTAAAGAAAACATCTTGTGATGGCTTTTAAAGGGATGCATACTTGGGCTGCGGTAATATTGGGGGAAAAATGATGTCCCATATATTTTCCTTGACCTCGATGGAAAAGGCCATGAGGTAACGAGACTACTAAATCTAAACCACACTTTATAGCCGTGAAGCCCCTTTTGACCGTTGCTATTGACAATATGACAATTGCCTTAGCTGCTAATGAAGTTTAAAATGCAAGTTTAAATGTAGACATAGCAATCTGCAATCAACTTCGCCGAAATATGTGTGTGTCCAAATTGCTTGAAAAGTTTTCACTGCACATACTGTATATATTATGAGTCTGGACAGATGTGGATGTGAACCGCAACTTGACTGGTTAGTGGAGGCATACAAAGGCAAAGGGGTGGGATTCTTGTTTCTTCCTAAACTCTGTTGCCATGTGGTTAAATCCCTCTTGCTGCCGTGAGACGGTAGTTACGTGTCATCTCTTTGCCCAGGCAGAAGTTGTTGTAACCATTGGCTCTTATTTTGGAAGGTACACTGTGTACGGTACACAGTGTCTTTGACTCTGAGTTAGGTCATTGGAGCTTTGCCATGTCTTGTTTCACAGAGGAGAGAATAGTTAAGTAACAAAGCCAGCATTATTTCTGGAAGGGGAGTGATGTTCCAAGCTAAATGCCCAGCTTTTTGTAGACAGGAAGGAAATATCAGCATTTTTGGTCTAAGAATAAACGCTGCACCCCAGCAGTGTAAACTGGCCCAAATGTTCAGTCATCTTTGTGTATCTCAGTGTTTTTTGTCTCCATTTTTCCTTGGTATTCTTCCTTATTCCTTATTCTTATTTCAAGTTTCTTTACTTTGCATTGACTCACAAGTGCACAGTGACAAAAATACAAATGATCCATCTATTAATTTACAGAAAAAAGAAGAGAGAATCTGTCTTAGATTGTTAAATGGGACATATGGAAGTGTTTTTAATCAGGACTCCAGAGCAGGAAGCTTTCAGGCTTGTCAGAAAAAAGCGCCAGGGTCATCAGCAGATGACCAACTGTAACGTGATTGAATGCTCCAGGGGGAGAAACGGTAGACCACGAGTTAAGATTTTTTTTGTGATATAGTTTGGCAACTCAGTGTGTGCGCTTGAGTGTGCACTTAAGTAACCGGCTTCCTGCTGGGTTTCTGTAATAATCAGATTTCTTGATGTTAAAAAGAGACTTTTTTTAAACAACACAGCTCTTTAAACTAAGTTCTGACATAAGGCTCCTTTACAGGACACAGACACAAAGTTACCGACGATGTTTCATTTTCAGGATTGTTCAGGTGCCGCTGGAAATTCCGCCTAATACCCCTCATTTCAGCCGGATGTACGTTACTTTCCACTTTCTTTGTGTTGGCATGTCGGCAACTTTGGTTGATTTATGGGGACTATGGTTAACTACTCCTCAGATCTCAGAAGGGTAAATCCACACAGCTAGCTAGACGCTGTGTCCAATCTGAGTTTTCTGTCGCACAACTAAAAACTACCTTTGAATGTTACACCAAAACAAGTTTCTTCCTTAGGTCATTGTGCAGAGGCACCGTTCCTTTGTTAGGCGCTTAGCGTCGCCCAAGGCAGTTGTGATTGGTTTAAAGAAATGCCAATAAACCAGAGCACGTTTTACTCCCATCCCGTAACGCTGTGTGGACTAGCCAGACCCTCCTCCGCAGCGCTATAGATCAAGGTCTAGTAATGCATGACTAAAAGTTACCTAATATTGCAGGACACGCCTTAGTTTGAAATTGTTTTTTAATTATACAAATTCCTTAACAAATTTTGAAAATGGCCAACTGATAAGCAGTGAACCTGGGGGGCTCTAATGCCCCAGATATGGCCCACCTTGCTCGGTTGGCAATTCAACATTGGTTACGGAATAAAAGAATCCCAAGTGTGGCTCTATTGCTGCTGAAAGTTATTGCTTGGCCATGTTAATGCTTAAAGGAACAGCTTGACCCAAAATCAAATATAGTACAAAATGTATTTTTTCATCTTACGTGTAGCGCCATTTATCAGTCTAAATAGTTTTGGTGTGAGTTGCCAGTGTTAAAGATATCAGCCAAGGAGATGTCTGCCTTTGCTCCAATTCAATAGAACTAGAAGGTACTCAGCATGTGGTGCTCAAAGTTCCAAACAAAATACATTTAAAAACCTCAAAAGCAATGTCTCTCTCCAGAAATCATAACCCCAGTTACTCAAGTTAATCCACAGACCTGGTTGGGAGCAGTTTCATGCATTTCAAGAAAATGTTTCCTACATGAAACTGCTCACAATCAGGTCTGTGGATTAGCTTGAGTAACTGGGGTCATGATTTCATCTATTTGTAATATTCAGAACCATTTGCACTGTAAGAAAGCATCAATCTCTTAATACTCCTGTTCTCTAAAACAACGTTTTTAAGCTGAACCTCCGTCAGAACTACAATATGCCCCAATGGTTTAGAAAATGTACATGTCATTCAGAGCAAATCTGACACCTGACCAGCTGCATGTAACCACACATTCTTACAGTAATCAGAATACTGCAGTGCCAGTAACAGGGTACTAATTTCCTGCCAACAACCAGGTTTCTTCTGCACGTGTAATTACACCAACTTAGTCATTCAGTCTGTCCCTCCCCATTGCAAGTAGAGTGCAGATTTGAGTCGGATTGAATGGATTTTTGAGCTAACGTTAGCAATCAAACAATCATAGATAGCTAAAACGTTTTTGAAATGATTCCAATCTTCTGTTATTGTTTGTAATGAGAAATGTTTATTAATTTAATGGAATTCACAAATTTCTGTATGACACATTATAAATCTGGGCATTCGCGACTCAACTTACATCGGGGAGTGACACAGTCTTTAAAACTGATTACATTTGAAACCGGCAGATAACCAAAGCAGGGATGCTAATTCCAACCTTTTCAGCCCATTGTGTACTTCGGTTGAGGACATTGTTTTTAGGGAACTATGAAACTGTGTGACAAACATCTGAGCTGTAGGTCACCTATTTCCTTTTTAGTGTCAGAACCTGTTTGAATTGTGACAGAAAATGTATTTACTTTAGCCCCTGCATCGTGTTTGAAGAAGCATCGTGACTTAGCTGCAAGACGTCTCTTGTCATTGACGTAAGGGACAAACTGTGACAGGCCCGGGCATGTTTGACCTCAGTGCTCCAAGGTGTGAGGTTGTTATGTCTGCATGAACCCATCAGGTGGGTTTGAGGGTCAAATGGTCAGTGTCAGTTACAGCTTGTAAGCCCCCACCCCCGCCCTTGTTAACCTTTTGTTTGGAGACCACACGCTTGCTGAGCATTGCCAGTGGTTTGTTGACGTCTGTAGCCTCCAACATTCCACACAACAATCTGTTGTGCTCAGTGGTTCAAAAGCCATTGAAGCCAGCTGTAAGGGGGGGGGGTGTTTCAAAAAGACAACTGTATAGTCATCCATTTATGTGGTCATTTGGAGAAGCTAGGCTTGAGGCCGTACGCAAAACATATGACGGTCATTTTGCCATTGCAAAGGGAGTCATGCACCTTAGGATCACAAGTTTTTTTTTTCCCATGGTGACTGCTGAATGAGTGTGGTGAATTCTTGTTTTAGCTAGAGGATAACTCGAGGAGAAGTTCAAGAGATGACCTCAATACCCCCCCTCTCCTACCCTCGTCTGAAGCTGGGATCAGCACTCAGTCAGCAAAAAAATAAACACAGACCCTTTGGAAATGACTCATAGGATCATAGCAACCAAAGCATAACCACCATTTTTTTGTGTGAATGCTGCAGGGGCGACAAACATGATGACTCGTACCCTAATTCCTACGATTGGGACAAAATGACTGATCCAACCAAGTTGGACTGAGCCTGCTCTTTCTTTCTATGTGAAGAAACAACGCCAAATTCTTTTGAATGGTCTGTCGGTCGGTGTGGAGGACTCCTCCAAAAAGCACAATGTCTTCCAAAAAACAGTGGAGCATGGCTCAATTTTTGGCAACAACGCGTTATCCAGCCATGCGCTGCGGTAGCCAGCACTGGTCATTGTTTTGGCATCTGATGAGGCTTCAGATTCAAGGATCTGTTATGTCTGTGTAGTGAGTTTCCTGGATCAGATTTGACTCACCAGTACCTGAAGCTGCACACACCCACCAACTGAGCCCCCTGCATTGTTTTTTAATGCAGGATAGATTTTGATCTGAGTGCTTGCATAGTCATTCGGCCCTTTTCCATTTCAGGAACAAATCCTTCAGCCAATTTTTGTTTGTATTTCGTTTCTTGTGATAAGTTAGGCGTACTGCACAACTAAAATATATGGAAAATAAGGCGAGTGACTCTGCCTTTTTATCCAATCTCAGGCAACACCCTGTTCCTCCACCCTGTTCCTCCATCCTGTTCCTCCATCCACAATGTGACTAACACTTGGTGTGTTTCTTTTCTTTCATTTCTTACCCTTTTTCATACAGATTGCAGTGAACAACACCAATATATTTTCACTGTGATTATTACTTTGGAAGGAAGTCGGGGGTGTTTCCTCGCACCACAGATAGGGAAACTAAAACAAAACAAAAAAACAAGAAACTCCTTTCTTATATAAAACTAAGCCTGAACTCAGCTCATCCAAAAGTAAATATTTTCATTGTCTTTTTTAGTCTTAAAGGTTTTCCCGTAGTCTCAAAAGGTTTGTGTGGGGTGGTTTTGAATACAAACCAGACTTTAACAGAGAGGGGAAAACCCAACAAATGTTAAAATGTACCTCAACTGCCTACATATGGAGTAGGAGCAATATTTACGTCACCTCTCAAACCAGAATTTGTTTCTCAAATAACTCATAAATCCCTTTTTGTGTGTGGTTATTAGGAAAATTTGTTCGACTGCTTCCTTCATCCCATTTCAGTGGGCCAAACTGTGTTAAAAGATTAACTTGATCTCGTTAACCTGACCTGATCACAGTCACATGTAGATGTTGACAGGATTTTCACATTTGGCACTACTTGTTTTTAGCACATACCCTAGTCCACTCAATCCTCGGCAGAGATAGCAGATGTTGATATTTCCATCGCTATCATTCCAATACAACCGTTAGAGACGGCCAACACGGAAAATCACATTATTTTATCATGTGCGTCATCACACCTACGCTATGTTTTCTTTGATCCGACCAAAGTTCAAAAAAGTTGACTTTTTTCCATTTGTGTGTTTTTGGTTTACACTTACTAACCGCAAGGACATACATCTTTGTAAACAAAATTTTCATTGGATCACATAGTTGGCCATTTGTGCTTACTGACAGAAAATAGTGTGAAAAATGCCTTCGCCTGTATTATTTTTGCGCGTTCCGCTTCACATTGTTGCATGATTGTCGCCGGATTGTGTTCAGGCCGCGCAACTAGCATGAATTCAGTGTCTAGTTTGGGAAATCTGACAGAAGTGCAAACAAAATTAAGTTATTTTATCTAGGCGTACATTATAGCTCCACTTAACTTTTTTTTTTTTTGATTCCTCAAATTCTTCTTTCTTGTCAAAACCTGGTGCCTACACTACCCACAATGCAGCATGAGCGCCGACAGTTTACTCTTACAGTAACTCCACATCACCTTTGGTTTGTTGTATGTTTTCACGGTTAATTCAGTGGATGAATTATCATTCTTCACAAAATCAACGGAGTAGTAGTAACTTTGTCTTAATGTCCAAACATCATTTGAGTTGAATCTGTTGATCACTTTAAGTATGCACCAAAATACTGGACGCTGCAGCTCTCAATACCCGTAAACGCACTTTGATGTGAAAAATTGGTGCAGTTCCCCTTTATTGTGACTTACAGGCATTTGGGCATGACTGTTTCAGTGAAAAAAACACATGTAACTTAAAAAGCTTGTTTATTGGACAAAGGATAACTTTCACCAACCATGCAAAAGCAGAAGTAAACAATTCCACAGAACCCTTCTTGATTGTGATTTGTGATTCCCCCTGATTTATTGTGGGTAGTGTTACCAATCCTGTATTAAGAGGGTGTACTTATAGTTGGTCGTAATTACATTTACAAGCTACAATTCAAGTCTTTGAATCAGTAAGATATTTTATGGCATCCTGGATGAGAAGATCATAAATCCACCAAACAGCTTTTAGGTACTTCCTAAAAAACATTTAATAACCAGGATAACTTTGCTGACATTACAATTCATTTTTAATCAACATTCTGCTTCACACTCATACAGGTTACATTCCCACCTGGGGGCTGCCCAGTTAAACACCAGTCTGCTCCAATACATTTACCTCAACTGACATTAGCTCAGCACACAATTGCCAGCTGTGTAGGTGTGATATGCGAAACCATGAAAATAACCTGGTTTCAGAATAATAGGTGATGTCCTGGCTCTGATGATTGTTTTACTAAAGCCGATACAATAACAGTTCAGTGCGTAGTTCCCCTGTTCCATGCCACAGAATGCGCCTACACACCTATGTATATGTGTATAAAAAAATAAAAAAAGATGAGCTAATTAGGGGCTTTTCTTTAAGCTTTGCTATTGTTTTGTCTCTTAAGGCCTTTCTGTAAATTTGGGTCAGGGCTGCAATCTTTCATCCTCCCCCATGGGTGACGATGGGGGGATTACAGCACAGACTAAATAAGCGCTCAGCTGATAACCAAAGACTCAAAGAGGCCCACCAGCTCCAGCCTGTCGCCCTCATATTACCAGAAAAAAGCGTTCTGGTAAAATGTTGAGCCCTGTGATGTCAGTCATTTCACAGAGACAAAGAAAAGGTTGCTCACTGTGTTACAGAAAACACAATTTGATAGTGATAATCCACTCAAATCCTGCCCTGAATGCTCATCAAATGGATTTTTGGAACTATAAATATTTGTCATATTTTCTGCTGTTGATCGATGGCTTAATCCGTTGTTTTTAGTATCTTAATCCTACTGCGGTAGAATTCAATCAGTGTTCCCGTAAACCAGTAAAGAGGTTTAGCAGTTCAGCAAACGGGGTTCATCAACAGACAGTGGTCCTGTTTAACGTTCCTTCGGGCGAATCCTTAAAGGATAAGTCTGCAGATGTTCTTTAGTTTTTCCTATTGTCAACAAATCGCATGTAAAGGAACAAACAATGATGTACACGTATCTCCTGTAGCCAAAGCCTGACATTTCTTAATCCTCTCCGCCATATATCTCCATGGTTAACCCAAAACTATAAAGAATAGCTGCTACTGTACTGGGTGTCATGTTTCTTCATCACAACACACACCGTAGTTTATTTTGAGTAAATCCCAGACACGTCCAGAGGCCTTTACTACGAAGCAAGATCAACATGCCCTGGATTTATTTCAGTTACCCGGCTTCGATTTTCTTCTTTTTTTGCCCCATGTTGGAAAAGATAAAGGTTACCAGTCAACCTTGTTGAAGAAGTCCCGCACACTGTCCATTACACGTGCAAATACTTTATTTCACAACGTTTTGGTCACACAGACCGTCCTCAGGTGAATTTACCCCACACATTGAAGTTACCCCGGCTTCACCTAACCTAACAACCGCGGTCCCGGGTCACCTGTGCCACGGCGGTGGTTAACCACTTGTTCCACCCGGAGGTTTCCAGCAACGTGTGCGTTCACATAAAGTATCTGGTGTTAGCACAGCTTGACCAATCACAAACATCTACCAGAGCCGCATATTTTACATGAGAAGAGCAAACTATAATTCTACATTAATATGAAGAACCCAGATATGGTTTTACAGGCAGACACAATTAATTCATTCAGTCGCAGCTTCCTAAAACAGGAAGGAAAGCTGGCAAAAAAAATAGCTGACGCTGTAAATGAGTAAATCACAACGCTTATCAATATCACTTCCCCATCAGTCAGGCACGATCATACCATAATTACATTTGTGCTTTCCATAAACGGCCATTGCTTTAGCCTATTATTTCAGTTGCAGTGGGAAGTCATCATGAGAGCAAATATAAAATCATAATTCAAACCGTCCAGAAGCCAACAAATAGCCTTTACGTTATTCCCTCTGCTGAAAATCTACATCTCAATAAAAAATACCCATCAGGGAATGTTAACAGGGTTATGATTCTCTTATTGTTTTAATTTTTACCAGCTCATCTCTCTCTCAGCGCAGAGCTCCACCGGATCTTCTAAGAACGTTGTCGCCGTTATTAACCGAGTATTGATTGGTCGGTGGCTGGTGCTTCTACACCGGACGAGCTCTAATCTCCGACACAAAACGCATGTTCATAAAATACGTTTAATTCTTAATTAAACTACCCAACAATATACAGGCATGTACAAGTCAAGCTGAAAAGATTAGATCATTAAACACATGACAAAACAGTTTGGATCGTCTCCAGTTACTAAAATGTTTTTATACTTTAAATACACTATATAAGTATCATCAAGACAATGTATTTAGAGTATTTTAACAGTGTGAGTACTTTTACTGTTCTTAGGTAAGGCTCTGAATACTTCTTCCACCGCTAGTCGGACAGTATTGAAAGATCACATTGTTGGTTGTGGTCTTTTTACTTTTTAGATAGAAAAATATAGATAAACGCCATCCTTTTTTAAAACCTCTGCATATTAATATACATTACATCAGCTAAATGGCTAGTTATTGAAAAAGTGATCAAGATTTTGACAGTTTAGCTGATCAAGTGAACCCTGAAGGGCTCTGGAACCTTGTTTTCAATAAGTTCTTGTCATTTAAAATAACTAACAGTGTAAGGGTTTTACTGGCTAATTGTGGCTAACTGAATGAAAAAGAGAGTAAATGATTCATAATGCCGTTCATTGGTGCATACTTAAAGTGATCAACAGATTCATCTCAAACACTGTTTGGACATTAGGAGGAAGTTACTAGAATTTCCTTGACTTTGTGATGAATGATAATTTATCCACTGAATTAACTGGGAAAACATACAAATTAGCTTAAGATGCATTTATGTTTACGGTTTTACATATCAGTTGTGAAATGAGTTGTGCGCGCTGCCACTGGGCCTAACACGTGCAACTAAGATGAAACTGTTGTTTCAAATGTGAAAGGGGAATATTCTTGTAAACGCAGCGGAAGCTTATCTCGGCTCTCAGATCAATGGGCAACGTGTGGGATCAAACTCCCTGGGAAATGACTGCGTGGGTGGTGGGCTATCATGCATAGTATTGTAAAGCAATTATGTTGGATCACTGTCAGTTAACTAATTAAATCACTGACATGCTTTTTAGATAAGTGGTTTTTATTGGTTATTATATGCTTAGCTCTCCCAACATATACCTCGTTTTTCTAAGAAAATCCTCCATTGATTGGAATACCACCTTAGAAATTTATATTAATACATTTTTTTTTTATTGAAAATAGAACAGAATACACTTTATTGTCCCTGAGGGGAAAATTATCAACAGAAACCAAATGATCAACGAAGCGTCAGTGTAGACACTTAAACAAATCGACACTGAGGTTAGCAATCAATCCCGGCCCCTCAGATCGAATCGTTGAATAGTCGACTATTCGGGTTCACCCCTAGAGATACAAACTTACAAATATAACAAAATATTCAAGACGTGATGTTCATGTCAACCAGCAGCTGGTACAGGCACCTTTGTTGTCCTATTTAGGCTCAGGCACTGGCTGTTTATATTATTTATCAGGCAAGAAAGTTCATGCAGAGTTTACAGAGGACTTATAGGACAATAACACGCTGCCAGTGTTTTCTTCCTACAGTATGCTGTCCAAAGAACGAGAGACACCTGACCATTTTGCTTGTGTACTCAGTGAACCATAATGGAAATCCGTGCAAAAACACGGAGCTGCCGGAGGTTATCCGGTTTCCAGCAACATGAAACGTGAGTATATGCATGCAGCGTGTTTGCCTATGTCCTATACAGTATGTCATCTGATCTGAGTCTGTTTGTGCAGGAGCTGTTGTTGGTGCACTTCTGTGTTGGGGAGAGAGGAGGGGGGGAGGACATGCAGCAAAGGTCCGCAGGTCCTCTGCGTCAAGGCGTAAGCCTCTACATATGGGCACCCGCTTGACCAACGGAGATATCTGGGCCCCCCCCCCCCCCCCCCCCTTTGCTCTGTCTCCACTTTGTACCTTTAGAAAAATTCAATACAAAATTTTGTTTTCTATCTTTTTTTGGGATATGTCCTCAAAATATCTATCCTCCTGGCACATATTGGCAAATGTTCTCTCCAGTGTGCCAAGAATTCTAATTTTATCTTGTACCATAAGTTGCATCTTCTTCTGTGACCCAAACAAAGATGGCAGTAGTGGGTTGCATGCATTGCATTTAATTTTTGTCTCTTACAGAAACAGTGGCTTAAACAAATACTTAATAGATAGAAATTTTGAAAAATATGCCTATTCCCTCACAAACTAACATACCGTCATAACATTTTTCATCTTTATCTGGCAGTGTTGTAGGTAATGTTATGAGAATCATAGCAGAAGTCTAGCAAATGGCTTGAGAGCCTCACATTAAAAATATACTCCTACACAACACCGATGTGGGAACCTGACGGTAAATTTACTGGTTCAAGTGCATGTCGGAAATGGGCTATAAACAACCTCCTACTCAGGACTGTACATGAGTGGTGGAAACAGTCCTGTACACCTCATCCTATACCTCTGCCCCCAAACACACACACACACACACACACACACACACACACACACCCCGAATGACTGCCACACTTAAGTTCAAGGACACAGAGAAAAACACACTTCACTAGGGAGTGATGTCATTCGGCGTGGCTGTTTTAAAATTTCATGAGCGGAAACTAGTGTTCAAACCGACCACCGGAATTGTTCAGCAACTTGATACCTAAGAGATTGAAAAAAAAGGAAATATATCAAATTTCAGAACACACACACCTCGTTTTAACACATTTTAACATATACAAACATATATTACAGTTATGTGATTTACTAAACTTTATTTAGCTATAATGGAATTACAATTCCTCTGCAGCCATAGTTGTTTAGATAAGATTTAGATAGATTTAGGTAATATGTGTATTTCATGTTTTGATCATTCTTAAGCCACTATAATGTGGTGTTTTCTGTGACCTGAGTGGCTGCTGACTGAAAGCAGATTCCTCCGATAAATCTGTGATACGTTATCTGACCTCTGCAAGAACAAACTGCTGGTCCGTGTTTGATGTTGAACGGGGAGCATTTAGGTTTCTCTGACCTTACAGCACAACTTCCATCTAAACCCCCCCCCCCCCCGAGTTCACTTTGATGGCTTATCAGAATTACAGCCGATTACAGCTGAAACACATCATGTGAGCTAACGGGAAAGTGAAATAATAGTCCAGTGGAAATTCCTGTTTCAGGATCTTAATTTTGTAGATTTGAACATTTTTCCCATCATAAACTTAACCAACCATAGAAACTGCTTCCCATCATTTAAAAGAAGTCAGACTGAACAAAAAACACATGTTCGGATGAGATCAGGTTCTAAACAACAAATTGTCCGAGTTATCTAAAGCATTTTATTTTGAGGTGAAACTGAAAATAAATCAACGCCATTTACTTGTGGGTAATACTCCTTAGCTTTGTAGGAAAACGTAGGGGGTCGTACCTTTAAGAAAAGTTTTTTTGTTTAAAAAACAGAAAAGGATGCAGTTTGACATCATTTTGGAGCATTATTATTATTTCCATATCTGTGTCTAACGTTAGTTAAAGCTTAGAGACAAAAGTTGCTGAAGACGTCCACTGGGGACCAACTACAGCCATTTGATCCAAGTCTTAATTAGTTTTGATGCTTACATAGATTTAACAATAACTTTAGCTTAGGTGCCGCCTGAAATTCTACCCCGATGTCTCTCATTTTGGATGGACATCCGTCCCCTTCCACTTTCTTTGTGTTGGCATTCTCTAAACTACGGTAGATTTGTGAGGACTATGGTAAACTGCTCCTCAGATCTCTTCAGGGTAAATCCAGACAGCTAGCTAGACTTTCTGTCCAATCTGAGTTTTCTGTTGCATGACTAAAACTACATTTGAACGTACACATGTTCACATGTACACCATTCCTTCCCGAGGCTATTTTGCAGAGGCACCGTTGCTTTGTCTGGCACTTAATGCCGTCCAAGACAATGGGATTTGTTTAAAGAAATACCAATAAACAAGAGCACGTTTTTCTCCCACCCAGGAAGGCTGTGTGGACTAGCCACACCCACTAGCTTTACCATACCTTATGATTTTACCGCAGATCATGTGTAGACTTAATGTCCGAAGTTTTCAGCATTCCACACTTAAAGATCACATGGCATAAAAACGTCACTTCATGAGGTTTTAAACATTAATACGAGTTCCCCCAGCCTGCCTATGGTCCCTCAGTAGCTAGGAATGGTGATAGGTGTAAACTGAGCCCTGGGTATCCTGCTCTGCCTTTTGAGAAAATGAAAGCTCAGATGTGCCAATCTGGAACATTCCCCCTCATGACCTCATAAGGGGCGAGGTTACCTCCCCTTTCTCTGCTTTGCCCTGCCCATGAGAGGGAGACATCATGGCTTTCAAACGAGCAAAGATGTTGTACTGCATTTTGCCATACTTCTCAGTGTGAACACACATACACACTCAATATAGGAAGTGTAAGTATGGAGGTATGCAATTTGAGACACAGCTTTTGCTTTTTGTGATCAATTCTTAACTGAAGTAGCTGTTACCACTCCCCCACATCCACTTATTTTACACGGTATCTTCCATGTGAGCCAACAAGCCCCCTCCAGGTTGACTTGAGGAAATGGGTGTCACTGTTGACTGAAACTGTGTCGGGTTCTGGCGATGAAACTTGATAGGCGTGAGACAGACGGAATGGAGCATTTCTGAGAGAACATTCCCAGGTGACGACGTAGTGTCACAAGCACTGATTAATAATAGACATATGTGTCCGTTCTCAGGTCATTGACTGCATTTGATCCACAGACAAACAGTCAGGGTCAAGGAGAATCTCTTTTCACAGCTGATGTCTTTATGTCCCCAAACGTCTGTCTTAGTTTAAAAAACTGAAAATACATATCGGGTGACAAAGGTGAACCTGTTTATTTTGTCCCCTATTTCCTACACTCACTTATTTGTTATGTAAAGAACATTGTAAGGGATGGCCGGCTTTGTGCGGGCAGATATTGTTCTTGGTAAACTGCTGAGAGCTAATATTTGAGAGCACTTTTAGGCTTAAAGTATGGGGAATCATAGATACTCTACTTGTAGGAGGTGGAGTATGGTTGGCCAAAATTGGGAGTTGATGCTGAACTCATATCAATCTAGAAAAATACAGAAAACAAGTTCTGTTGTTATCATCAACTAATCTATTCAATTCAATTACAATTCAATTTTATTCATAGTATCAATTCATAACCAGATTTATTTTGAGAGACTTTACAGATAAGATAGAGTAGGTCTAGACCACACTCTATAATTTACAAGGACCGAACAGTTCTAGTAGTTTCCTCCAGAGCAAGCAACAGTGCGACAGTGGAGAGGAAAGACTCCCTTTTAGGAAGAAACCTAGGACAGACCCAGATTCTTGGTAGGCGGTGTCTGACGGCCGGTTGGGGTTGAATGAATAGGAGCAATAACAGCCACAGTAGAAGATAATGGAACAGTGACTAAAAATAGTAGTTCGTAGTAGTTCATGGCATAGCAGAGCACTGCACGGCATTACAAGCCCCAGCAGAGCGTAGCAGGATGTAACAGGGCATTGCAGGACATGTAGCAGGACCCCAGCAACAACCACTACCATGAGTATGGAGCCTCCCTGATCCAAGGAAACATGGTGGGGGGAAAAAAGAACACCAGAGTTGATGTTACTAGAGACATCCATTGCCCTAGTTAAAATTGATTCAGTTAGGACCTATAGTATAGTAATATTTTGCCTCATTCTTGCGCACATGATGGCAAATTTAGAGCACCGAAAACATTTTTCCTGTCGACTATTTGTCCAATTATTCATCTGACAGTCCAAAACTTGAGAGAGATTCACTTTAATATTAAACAGAAAATCAAGGCATAGCTTCACATATTGGATTTGCTGGAACCAACAAATAATTGATGTACTGTAGATATTTTCTTTCTCTGCTGAAAGCCTGAAATCCAAAAAGAACAACAGAGCCGTTTGGCTGGCCTGTCCATGCAGGTGTAATGACAAACCTTTAGGTGTCACATGCATTGGGCCTAAAGTGCACATGAAATGTGCTGCACAGACTCAGTGATCCGAGGGGTTTTCAGTCTCAACGTCCAGCCGTGCTCCCGTGGGTCCAGAAAAACAAGAGCTTAGCGTGAAGGAATGCAGAGAGCCCTTCACTGGACCCTGAAGGGGCTCTGCGGCCTACATAAAGACAGCAGCAACAGTCTTATGTTTCTCTGGATGAGTTTCAGTGTGCACTCTTAAAAGTACGTCGGTCATGCTCTGGTTTGCCACTGCATTTTTATTTAAGGATTCTAGAAGTTATCTGGTAGTCCTTTTGAGGAGAGTGAGGAAGAAGATGGCAGACTACCTTTTAAACCAAATGACATGAAGCAGATTTAAAATGTAGATACAGCCTCTGAATTTGCTAAGAAACCAAGGCCTCAGCTGTCCAAATTATGTAACTTTCTGTCTTGCACATGACCTAATGTTCTAGGAATGCTTATAAGTCCTCTTTGTGATCTTTTTCCATGTTTTCTTCGTCTGGTACATGCTGTTTGGATTACACGCATTAAATATTAGAGTCTGCATTCAAATCATGTCTCAAGCATAAGACCCGCGCCTCAGGCTTCTAGCATGTATGGTAAGACCTGTTTGAGAGGATTGTTTACCTAACATATATTATTTTTCCTATGATATCTCAGTTTTTCAAGTTTCAGTCCTTTCCTTTTCACGGCCTCAGGTCACATCCAGAAAAGCAAGTTTTTTCTGTGTCTGTGTGCTTTCATCAGCCCCCACAGATAGATGTCTCAGTTTTACCTTCAAAAAAAAAATCTCACACCTTCAATGTTTTGAGTGGAATACTGGCCAACTTTTGCCTCCCACACACACATCTGACTTAATTAAAGGCCCTGACACTGGCGTCAGCGGAGAGGGGAAATACACGTCTGTTTAGCTCCCCACATTCTTTCACTATCCTCGCCCACGCTCTTAAAGAAACAGTGCTCGAGTTTCATTTTGCAGTTTTACAGACACAGCTACACAAGTTTCATTCGCTGATCAAAGCAGCTGTGTTAAAGTGATATTCCACTGAAAATTAAGCTTTTTAATGGGAAACACTCAGCCCCTCTGGACTAAAAAAATGGCTGTTAAAAGTTTAATTTCTTCGAGGTTGGGATCATAAAACTGTTGTGTAGTTATTGCAGGAGCAACAAAAGTTCAGTATCAAGTTTTCCAACCGGAGTCCTTTAGACTAAGAGCTCCATCTCCACAAATTTCAACTGAAGAACCAAAACAGCACATTATATACGAAAATACAGAAATAGGTCCTTTGGAAATGTGAGTCTTTTTGTTTAAAGATGAATTATTGCATGTTGTGTTGGGGTTGGGCATATTGACAAAATCTGTCCGGCATTGGAGCCAGCCGTGTGGACGTGTGAAGTCCTCTATTTAATATATACCCTTTAAATGATTATGCACAAATTATATATCTATATAATCCTCCTGTTCTTTACCCTGTACTGTACATTTTAATATTTTCATCAAAAAAACATGGTTGCATGAACCTGTGGAGCCTGCCAGCAGATACATGCATCAACTCTGGCTCATTCGGAGTGAAAGGGGTCTGCCACATGAGCAAAGGCCGAAAACTTTAATGTGTGAAAACCATTTGACATGCCTTTATGTTGACATGACAACTTCTGTAGAAGAATCTTTTAATTTTTCTCCACCGTGAAAACCTTTGAGAAGTTGTTGTGACCGATTGGTACCGATACCAATATCCACGGTGGTGAATGGAAAGCTACAAAATGTCTTTAACATGCATGTCGTTAGTTAATCCTTCGACGCTGGCTGCTTCTGTCTTGCTGTAGTTGTAGATTGCAGACTCTAGTTTCCTTAGCGGTGTTAGTATGCGTGCAATATTTAGAATCTGGCTATAGAGTTATGTCACCTAATTGTTTTAGAAGAACCGTTACATCCTCTGCAGTCCAATTGTTGCATTTTGACTGAATGATACGGCTCAACTGGACTTTTTTATTATTACTTTGGTCCAAGTTTTCAAGCAACCCGTGCCAATACTAGAACGACAGTTTCACGCAGGGACGCTTTGTCATTTAGCTGAGAATCCCGCCTAGCCGCTGTGGGCGGAGCCTACTATCTGCAGTTGAAAGCAAAACGGAAAAAGTAGCCTACCTGCTAGAAAGCCATGGGTGAGTTGAGTGGAGCAGAGCCGTAAACGCGGCTTTGTTGTTACTCGATTGTGCGACGTGAACCATCACCAACATGATAACTGCCCTGTTTTAACGTGGCCTATTAAAACAAACGGGGACTGTGGCTCAGGGATAGAGAGGGTCGGCCGACCCCTGCTCCTAATGCTTAGGATGGGTTAAATGCGGAGATTGAATTTCACTACACTGTAGTCTACAATTGTATGAGATGAATAATAATGTTTCTTCTACAAAAGAAATATGAGAAAACAAGTCTTTAAAAAAGAAAAAGAAAAAAGACACCCACTGATTTATCTGTTATTGCCGTGAAGTTCAATTTCAACACAGTCTTTGGGATCTCAAACAAAAGAAGCAATTGTTTTTTTACAAACAACTTTCAATCCCTCAGGGACTGTTTTTGGTGAAGTACCACCTTAAAGGCCAGCTCATGTTTCACCCTTGTCCTTCTTTCTGGTCTAGAGTCAGGTGGTGCCCATGTGAACCTGCTTACAGTAATTAAAATTCCTCAATCTTGTGCAATGAAGTTATACAGTTGGATGGTCTGATGCTGACACTTTAAACTTTGTCCACAGTGCCCCCCCCCCACACACACACACTCTTCAGTATTTCAGATTAGCCAACTATGGAGCATCTGGCCAAATCACGCAGTCGGTCACCCTTTACACAGGAAGTGGGTGACATAATGATGACGTCTTTTAAATCAGCTATGCGGTCTGCTTTTCCATTTATCTAAGCAAAGTCTAATCTGGTTAAATCCACACTTAACTCACTGACTTTCATTTCTCTTCCTCGATGAAAAAGATTAATGAATTGAACTTCTCGTTATTATTTCTGCTTCCTTTCGGCTGACCTTTACTCCCTATTGTCATGATCATCGGCTTTTCCGAGCTACGGCAGCAGAACCGTTGTTCCACATTGGTGCTGACCACATGCTTCTGCCTGTGTTTTCCTCTCATTTAACCCCTACACTGTATAACCTTGATGTCATTTATTGGTGTGTCTTAACTAGGACGTCCTCTGAAAGCGTCTGTTTGCTCGCTCTCTGTTTTCTTTTCCCAGCTCGTCCATCAGCTGAGCGTGTTTGCTTCCTTGTAAAGCAAATTTACTTTGTGCTGCATTTAAAAGCCAACACACAAGAGCAGGCTTGTCTTTGGCGAAGTCATATACCTGTAAACACATGTCCATCCACAGCTCCCTCTTTCATTGCTCCTGTTTCATCTTTGCAGTCTTAAACCAGAACTTGTTTTTGGTACAGTATTTCACAAAGCAAGCTTTCAAACTTTGACATGAAGTTCAGAGAGTGGAGCAGAGTGTGGCTGTGTTTGGGAGGAACCAGGATTAGGATACAGGCAGGCGTCGGGCCAGGGATCCGGGGGAAGTCCTGGGAACATTGAGTACTAATAGAATATGTGAATAAGGGTGTGTACGACTGCGACCGCATTTCCATGAATTTACAGTAAAGGGGGATTGGGTTTTTGTTCGGAGGCTATTCGAGGCCTGTTGTTGAACAGGAATAGCAAGAGCTTTCACTCCAGCTGCGATTCATTAAAGCTTCCCAGGCTTGGCCTTTTGTCCCTGCTTTGAATAGCAAGGTAGACTTTGAAGCGCTGCCCTGAAAAAGACAATTGAAAGCCAACCTACCAGCTGCTGGCAATGCAACTGCCATTACCGTCAAGATCCATCCTGCTCCCTCTATTACAGTCAGCCATAGGGTGGTCATTCCAGTTTTCCTTTTGTTTGTGTAAACAGGAAGTGTTTGTGTGTGTGTGTGTGTGTGTGTGTGTGTGTGTGTGTGTGTGTGTGTGTGTGTGTGTGTGTGTGTGTGTGTGTGTGTGTGTGTGTGTGTGTGTGTGTGTTTTTTGCACTGCAGAGCCCCAGTCGATAATGTTCCCACACATTTCTGTAGTAGGGAGAAGTGCCGTCGAGATAAACATGTCAGCTGACAGTGAAGGCACACAGCCCACATCAGCCAGCAGCTGATGCACTGTTTACCTCCAGGATTAACTTCACCTTCTAATGCATAGAAACACTAACGTACAAATGGTTGTCAGGGTGGTTGATAGCATTGATGCAGGGGAATCCGTACGTCTACTGCGTGTGTGTTTGGTTGAAACAGTTGTGTGAACATAGCTGTGAGGAATGAGCACTGTGAAACCCACACGTTTCCCACACTCCCCACTGTATCCATTACTGCTATCTTTCTCATCGCTAACATTTAAGGAAGTGACTCCTCTTTCAGCACTAGATCGCTGTTCAACCCGTTTATGTGATTCAGTTAACTCTTGATATAAGAAGTCTCACAGCCCTAAGAATTGTTAAATACCAGTACATATTTTAACATGACTCAAGTAATGCAGTGACATTTGTTTGTGCAAAATTAGAATGTAAATAGCTTGATACCATAATATTAGTGAAATAAAATTAACATTATGTAAAATTCTGTTAATAAATTATTTTTTATAATTTCTTCTTAAAACAACCATTTCTAATATTTCTTAGATATTCAAAAGTTTGTTTAACTGTTTTGTAGGGGACTGCAGATTTGCATTCTTAATTTCACATAGGGAACTACTAGAACAGTTGGGTCCTTGTGTATTATAGAGTGTGGTCTAGACCTACTCTATCTGTAAAGGGTCTCAGGATGACTCTCGTTATGAATTGATACGATAAATAAAAATTAATTTAATTCAAACCCTACTGAAATAAAATCAAAATTAAATACCCATGTCCTTATAAGCAAGAAACAGTTTGAAACCAAGTTATATTTAATTGAGTATTTGCACTCGGCTTAGTCTGGCCTGCTTGGGCCTGTCTTGATTAGATTTGATTGACTTGGCAACAAAAGCTGTCAAGGCATGGATAAAAATCAGAACTACTTCTCACTCTTGTGAAATAACTGTTCCAACTTTGCTAGAAAATGATGTGTTAATGTAAAATCCCATCGTTATGGGTAACGAGCTGAAAGAGAAAATAGATCTTTAAATAGCTTTAACTACTCTGTTCTGCATTTAAAACTTTTACAACCTTGGTTTTAAATATATATGTTTTTTATTCCGACTAGTAAAGCAAGACCTCTCAACCACAACAGTTCAGTTCATGCTTGCGTGGCTGCTGACGTGTCTTCACGCCGCTCTGTCTGACACTTCTTGGGAAAAAGTGCTTTGCAGTGGAGATTTCAGTCTGCACTTAACAGTCTAACCAGTAAATGTCGTCACAAACGTTTCAACCGCCATCTTTCTCTCCGTCGGACAGAAACCAAACTGCCTCTGTCTTCATAACTAATGGCCTGTTACCCGTACTGAATAATGATACCTCACTGTCTTACGTCCAACCCAACATCCTGTTTCAGCGGGAAGTACATTATATAACAGAAGCAGTCAGCATTGCTGTGCAGACTGTCAGACTAAAACTGAAACAAACCCAAAGTATCCTCTAGAAGTCCCATTTTGGGCTGTGAGAAGCAGTTCTAAGCAGATTTTTTGCAAGACTCACGATTTTTTAGGACTGACTCAAGACTTGGAGGTGCTGACACCTCAGCGCTTCACACTTGGCTGCAAACCCCCCCAATGCATGCTGGGAGTCACACTTGAGTGAAGCAGAGCTACATCATCAGCAATAAAGTAGGTCCGCAGTACTAAACACGTTTCACTCCTCGGCTGCACCGAGAGATTCTCCGCAGTAATGTCTCAAACAAAATTTGGGCAAAAAGGGGACACTGGTGACTGGGCCCAACACCCTCTGAGAACCCTGCTTGACTTCCTGTTGCAAATATGGATACAGTTTTCACTCTGGTCATATGAAGACCGAATGGCCCATATCAACAGCCCTGGCAACCCATATTCATAAAAAACACCCTAGAGGTCATAAGCCGTCTCTAAAGTCCAAGAACCACATGTCTGACGTCTCCCGCTCGGATGCTCTTGCTGTTTATCAAATTTGACCTGTTCACAAAAACTATATCACAACTATGAGAAAAGAACGTTGAAAAAAGTGACAAATGTTGGAAAAAATGCAGATTTTTTATTTTATTTTAATGGAGAAAAGTGACAAACAAATCGGAAAAGTGACAAAAAAACATCAAAAACACTGGAATCCGCGACAAAAAAATTGTTGAAAAAATGAATGAAACATATTAAAAAAAACATAAAAGGGACAACTGCTCACAAAGGCCTGCTCTGTTTTGGGAACAACCCCGGGACTCTGGAGGTGTTAGACGTGGTGGTGGAGACAAGGATGGTGCAAAAACAGCATTATGGAAATCACCCCACATCCTCTTTATGACCTTCTGGTAACAGCGGAGCACTTTCAGTCAGAGACTGATCCGCTACAGGACGTCCCTCTCCCTGTACAACTGTCCCCTCTGTATTGGGACAGGGGGGCCGGAGGTGAAGCCCCACGCTTCCCCCTTTCAACATCTTTAAATGATCTAAACTAAACTGCGCTATAACTGTACAGTATACTTTGCTCTTCATTTTGCACCACTTGCACTATGTACTATATCTCACATATGTGTACATGTAGATTTATTTAACTTATTGTTGAGTATTATAATTATTTTTTCCTTTTTGCTTCAAGCATGGGATGTAATTTATAAATAAATGGTGCTGATTAGCGGGATTTATAAATAATGCTTGTTATAAAGTATGCAAAATTACAAATACATGTATGTGAAGTTAAAAAGCCATCCAAAACCATAACGCATAAGCATGCTGTGACCTATAAAGCTGAAAACGTGCATAATTTAAAGACAAAATAGGTCCATTAAGAGGAGAAACAGCTGAGTCTATTGGACTGTTCAAGCTGTTTTGACTTCGGCACCACAGAAAGCGCTGAGGTGAAGCGGCTGGCTGGTTAGTGGCCCATGTCAGCTGGTGTTTTTTCGGTGCAGTGGAAAGTACCCAAATGTCGGCATCAGTTAAAAAAAACTGTGAACAGAAAACTGCAACCAAGATGAATTTGTTGACCTATTCTGGCCTTGGATTGCTGATAAATTTGACTGAATGTCATTGAGAACGCTGCAGCTGTAACTTGAAAGACTCGGCAGTGTCAGGGCTTTATTATCAGAGGTGTGTCTTCCTGTATGTCAACAAACTGAATAAAAGAAAAAGAAAGAACGGAAGGGACAGTAAGAGAAAAAAATGTTAGGCTTGTAATTATGAAAGGCTATAAAAAGCATCTTTGTATTCAGCTTGTTTTGATTGTGTTGCCCTCTTTGTTGCTTGGGGCCCATTGCTGTGGTGTCTCCACAGCGGAAATCCCAAAAGAAACCATGCTAACCTAAGAGTTTATGCCGTAATATTTTAGATTGTACTCAAATACTTCGATGAAACAAGTACAAACTCAGTTCAAGTAAAATACCTGTCTGAAAAAAATACTCAATTAAAAGTAGTAAGTAGTTCATTTAAAATGTGCTTTAAGTAAAAGTTACTTAGTTACAGTTTTTATTTTTTAACATTAAAACGGGGCGGGGGGAGCTCTCCCATTTAGTGAAAATAGGACAAGGGGTCATAAATCCAAAAGTATTTTGTTTTTAATTAGAACAACAAAAATCTATACACATGTATAAATATCTATTCAAATGTACACACATGTAATAACAACTAGCTTCCACACACCTAATGTTCACCGCCCAGACTAGCAGCACCTGAACATTAGATGTGTAGAAGCTAGCTGCTAGTCTGGTGTTACGTGTGTAGCTAGCTTCTACACACCTTATGTTCACAGCCCAGACTAGCAGCTAGCTTCTACACACCTAATGTTCACAGCACAGACTAGCAGCTAGCTTCTACACACCTAATGTTCACAGCCCAGACTAGCAGCTAGCTTCTACACACCTAATGTTCACAGCCCAGACTAGCAGCTAGCTTCTACACACCTAATGTTCACAGCCCAGACTAGCAGCTAGCTTCTCCATATGTGGGATATCACAAAGCTGGTCTTGGCCTTGTTGCGTTTGCAGCTTAACTAGCAAAGCTTCAGATGTCCGTGCACGCTCTGCATCAGTCAAGATGTATTTATCTGCAGGTTCGGTACTGTAGTGGTGATTTAAATTATAATCCTTCAACACAGTGATGTGTTCTCCGCGAACTAATCACACGGCTTTACCTTTTACTTAAATAAATACTTAGAAGTCCATGTTTGGTTTTGTATCCACCTTTCTTACAGATAGGATTTGTGATGTAGTGAATTACAATACTTCACTCAAAACGTAATAACATACCGATTTTAAAAACTACTGGAAAATTTCAAAATACACAACAAAACTACTCAACACAGTAACAAAAGTAGATATATTTTGTTCGCATTTACTCAAAGTATGAATAATGAACTACTTACTACTTTTACTTGCATATTTTTTTAGATATAGAGCGCAAATTTTTAAAACAGCTCAAATGCAAACAAGAATAAAAGTTGCAGTGCAGTTTTACAAAAAAAAACAATTACTTAAATAAGGCAGCAAGTCTTCATGATGACCCTCCAGTTCCCAATCCAACTAATACTGACTGAGCTACTGCCATGTAATGTTCTTCTGAAATATCTTATCTGTACATGAACTCATTTTAAGTGCTTATAAGTATCTGTAAACACAAGTCTATCCAAGGTAAACTATGATTAGACCCTTCTTTTATCACTGTAATTGATGCCAGTCAAGGTTTGTAAGAAGTAGTTTCTTTTTTAACTCCCCGGTTGTGTCACGGCAGCTGTCTCTCCAGCTGAGCCCAACAGCTGAGAGAGGATCAAGGCTCAGAAAAGCTAGATGACAACATAGCACTCTAAATAAAAAGCTCAAATCATGAGTAATTGGGATTGAGCAACCATTTAAAGACCACTTGTGTGAATTATGGGCTGTCATCACGCATCTCTTTCACCTATATTTAGATGGTGAAAAGCTTTTGCTGAGTTTATCTGCTTTTTTAAATTCACATTTAGCTCACACAGCAAATACAGTCCACAGTTAGTCACGGAGGAGCTCCACTGAGTGAGGAGGTATGAAGTAGTCTATATCCACTACGTTCCACTAACAGGATTGCTCCAGTGCCGCTGGATTGAATTCTGACCGATGTCCTATCGACCGGATGTCCGTTAGCTTCTGCTTTCTTTGTGTTGTGATCTGCTTCTCAGATCTCTGCGAGGTAAATCCAGACAGCTAGCTAGACTATCTGTCCTAAGTGAGTTTTCTGTGGCAAGACTGAAATACATTTCGAACGTAAACATGTTCCACCAAAACAAGTTCCTTCCTGAGGCTATTTGGCAGCGGCACCGTGGCTCCGTCTGGCGCTCAGTGTCACCCACGACATTTGTGATTGGTTGAAAGTTGATGCCAATAAACCAGAGCTATGTTTGTCTCCCATCCCGGAATGCTGTGTGGACTAGTCAAAGACGAAGGTCTGACAATGCGAGACAAGGTATGAAGTGTCTTGCTCAAGGGCCTGGATAGAGGCTTTTGCACATTACCGACTGGCTAGAGTTCCCAAAAGGCAGAATCTTGTATAAACCACACTGGGCAACGCTGCAGAGCGGCAAACAAGAGTCTACAGCCAGGTTAGCCACTCTGTGAGGCTGCACCCAGGCTTTGAGCTATATGCTAACATCAGCATGTCCACGTACTCTTGGTGAGGAAGTGCTCAACGGGGTTTCCTCTCAGGTAGTCTGGCATTGCCAGACCTTCCTCCACAGCTCTGCCGAGGAAGGTCTGGCTTATCCACACAGCATCACTGGATGGGAGAAAAAGGTGCTCTGGTTTATGTGCATTTCTTTAAACTAATTTCAATTGCCAGACAGAGCCACATTGCCGCTGTAAAATAGCCTTGTGAAGGTACTTTTTATGGTAGAACATGTGTACGTTTAAGGGTTGTTTTAGTTTTGATTGTTTTGGAGTCGTAATTTCCGGCAGCACCAGAGCAATCCAGTAAGTGGAACAATTGTAGATATAGACTTCTCTGGGGCTATAGTGTGGGTCTTATTTTGTGAATCCCAGCCTTTATACATAGTTTCTTTATTGGTTGGGACTTAAAGTCTCGCCTTTGATCGCTGTAAAGCTTCTACTGGATTCCATAGTGGATGAGGAAGTGGTCCCTTAGGCATTGGCAACTGTCCTGGCATTTTGGTTGGCTTGGGCCAATCCATATTTAGTGAACTGGTCTGTACTTACAAGAGGAAGTGATTTTTAGCAAGTATGTTTCCTCATCCTAGTTAAGCTTGTTAGCAAAACCAACAATTATTAGTAATGTTATCAGATCAGTAATAAACACAAAGTACAGCCGCGGCTGATGGGGATGTCGTTAGTTTTGCTGGAATGTGGTCATAAAGATACTGGACTAACTGAAACCTTGAATTGTTAATGGCAATTAATGAAAATCCACCAAAGCTATTCCTCCTTATTTAGAGTTATGAATGAAATCAGTAAGACAAACGAATATTGTCACGCTAGTCTTTGTCTCAGAAGATCATGAGACTTCCCAGATGCTGTACCTGTCAACTCTACGTGGAATAAAAACATTGTTTTGATTCCAACACCTCACGTCTGCCACGAAGAGCAGTATTCAAGTCTGATTGGGGAATAAAATGCCAAAGATCTTATTCTGTTGTGCCAGTCATGGCTTTTGTCTCTCGGAAGCAAAAGGAGAAGCACAACGTTGCATAGCGATGGTGAGATGGATGGGTGCACGTTGGGTGCACAAAGGCGCGACTTGTAATTATGATCATGATCTTTTCGTTAACCACATAAACTTTGTGTCTAAACTTAACTAACAGTAGATTCATATTGGAAGGCACTGTCCTCCAGACCAAAGGAGCGCCAGCTCCCAAAACAGAATGACAAACAACATATTGTTTAGCTTGGCGGACCGAACGTCTGGGCCATTACTGGAGGAAGAAAGAGAATCAGAACAGGATTTATTGCCAAACAATTTGCCTGGTGGATTGTGCATGCATAAAAACAATTGTAAACAAAATGATAACCTAAACAAATACGTACAATGTAATTGTTTAACAATACGAAAAAGAGGCTGTGTGGTTTAGTGCTGGATGTGCTGATGGCTATACAGCGTGTGCAATCATGTACACTGGATGGTTCTCGTCGTGTCACGCTCTGCGAAAGCGAGTGCACCTGCAAACCACAACGGACTGCAGCCACGCCAAATGCACGCGACTTCTTGTTGATGTTTGGCTCATTGGTCTGTGGTACCCTCGCCGAGTGCGGCTATAATTCTTTTCTACAGTGGCCTTGATAAGTACTGCTGTGGGTTTCTCCACAGACTGCAGTGTTGGTGAGCACAGTTAAAGCTGTCAGAGGAATATAGTGGAGTAAAATGAACAAAATTTCATTCTGAAATGTAGCAGAGTACAAGTAGAAAGTAGCATGAAAACAAAAGACTCAAGAAAAGTTTAACTACCTTAAATTTGTACTTAAGTACTGTACTTGAGCAAATGTACTTAGTTACAGTCCAGACAGGGGTCCGACTTATCTGTTATTTCTGCTGCTTTTGTGCTTGTTTTCTGTGCTGTGTTGCTTTGCCAGCGTCTTAGATAAGCCAAATCTAGCGTTATGAACAGGAACATGTCACCGCTGGTCGGACTAACTGCTAGTTTGGGTGGTGTCTTTTTCTTTAGTATGTGTCCCAACAGGTAAATTAGCTCTCCAACTTAATGTCAGTGAAAGTATTGACATGTGAAAACATCAAACATGTATTTTAGATGAATGAGATAAGAGTATATCCAGTTGTTCCTCCTTCCTGTTTGCTCAGTGCCTTTAAATTGTATGTACGACATGCAGGAGTTTTTTAACCGCAACTTATTCTAAGGTGTAAAGGTTGTACACTGGATGCTGGTACATTAATTTGAGAGTCACATGCATTTTGTGCCACAATACATGCATGAGAAATGAGATAGAGACTCACCTATAGCGACTCACCTTTCCAGGTGTGCCAGCTGCATTGATTGAAATGAAATCAAACTTTTGCTTTGTATTGTGAACTCATACATGTGCATTCATTCTTAGAAATGTCAACTCAGTGGTGTTTTTTTGTTTTTTTGTTTAGGAAATGTAATGTTTTTTTGTGTGTGTTTGTTCGGAATCCATGTTCAGTTTTACTTAAGAAAAGTACAGTTGTTTGGAACACACACACACACACACACACAACCCTGCAATCATTGGAAGGACTTCTCAAACATAGCCATGCCTATTGCAATTTGACTCTATCCACAAAGCTGAGATCAAAGAACAGATCAAAAGCCGTGTTGATTTACAGTCATGTGGGCAGCGCAGCCCACGCCATGGCGAGAAGCTGAAGAAACTAAAGTGTATTTTAGTCCAGTGGACCCGGTCAGGGTTGGTGCTTTATACCCGGATGTTTACAGGCGAGCTCATGTTCATAACTGATTGGCAGCAGTTCTGTGGGAGTTTTTCAGTGTGGTTGCACCAAATAGGTGCCAACATTTTCAATGAAAACACAGCTTATCTGATAGCAGTGGTTGGTGAATCATTTATTTTTTTAATCCTAACCGACACAAACATATTCAATCTGGACTGTCCCACCAATGCATGAAGCCGCCTACATCACCTACACGTGATAGGCGGCATAGTCCACTTTCCGTAGGCCGTTCCATGTGAGGAGAGCGTTGGCATGTCCCTGACATCGCTCATTTTGGGCTACAGTGGCCGACAGAGGTAAACGCACTTAATCAAACGTGCAAATAGACAAGACACAAGCAAATTAACAAAACATCTTCATTAATTTGACAACACGTGCGCAACATTCAGCCAACCCGCTGCAAATACACACACGCAACCAAATACATAAACATACCGAAACCGAGTCAAATGTCCTTATTAATGAGAGAGCAAGGGCGACTTCTGGGATCGAATCAACATCTATTTTTAGAACACTAAGAAGGCTCGACACAACATGAAACTTTGCCTAAAGTCTCATTAGGGGCTCCACACATGAACTCCAGCATTGAGAACATTGTTTTTGTTCAGAGTTTACTAAAAATAAAGGTTGTAACAACTCACTTTAGCAGGTGGTCTTTCAAGTCGTGGAAAGCTCCTAATGCTTAGGTCTACATAAATGCATGGCTCATTTGTTGTTTTCTCATTGAAAACCATTATCGGCCTTATAGTTGGGAAAAGGAGCCTCATATAAGAATTTCCTCCTATGAGGAGATCAAGTCTTTCTAACTGGGAGAAAAGCTGTGCGGGTAAACAACTACAGCTTAGGCAGTTGTTCAAAACTTTTCCTTTTAGTAAACTCTGGTAACACAATGTTCTGAATGCTCTAGTGCGTGTGTAGAGCCCCTGGTGATGCTTGCAGCAAAGTTTCATGATGTGCCTAGACTTCTTAATGTTTTTAAAATAGAGATTTTGATGTTATCATAGTAATTCCCCTAGCATTCAAAAGACCATATGACCAAAAACGAGAATACATAAAATCTTAAAAGTGGCGTTTCCTTCCTAACTATGTGTTTAAACAACAGTTATCTTGGGTACATTCACAAAAATTTGGCATTTTGGCAAGCGTTTCCTTTTAGTTGCAGGGCGTTTGCCCTTGTCGACCACCGTATTTGCCACGTTGCGCTGCGCTCACAGTTTCAATCATTTAAACTTGGACCTAGTTGCCGCTGACCGTTCAAAAGCGCAACCAATGAGAAAACAGCATGTTGTGTCCTAGCAACGGGAAATAGCTTCCTTGCCGCCCTTGATGATGAATCCCTGCTGTGTGCTCTGCGTCCTACCTAGAGAGCAAATCGCTCATCATGTGTAGGAGGCTTGATTGATTCTTATTGAAAGAGCTCACCAAAGAGATAAAACAATAAGGTCCATCTGTGAATAGGCAACTTTTCTTTAGCAGTTGTTTTAGCTGTTTTTTTGTTTGTTTTTAAGTCTCATTTTGCATTGAGCATGTAAGCAGTGAAGCCAGAGTTCTCCATGTGTTCTGGTTGATGGATGATGATCGGTGTTTGCTGAGAAATGATGTAGTAACCCCTTTTTTCTGGCTTTTGCAGTTCCTGTAATGTAATGTGAGAACCAGTAATCTCGGAAGGCTCTACACTGGAAAGAACTGTGTACCAGGAAGGATGTTCGTCACCTCAAAACAACAATCCTGTTCTTCAGCTCCATAGATGACTGCATCCTCCATCATCGGCTGGTTGAACGCTGGGATTCTGCGTATTACGATTTAACAGAATGAAGCTAGTCTTCTTTGCACCCATAGTTCTTTTCTGGGTTTTATAAGCATGTACTTTAATGTCAGTTTTGAACTTTGTATCCATTCGGTTTCCTACATTGTCCCCTACACTGCGCTGATCACCTCCGTTGTATGATGTGTGGTTAAAGGGTCAGTTCACCCAAACTGAGTTTTGCTCTCTACGTGCAAAATGTTTTGAGGTACAGCATGTTTCAAAGATTTCTGCCTCCACCCTTGAGATAAGTGTGTGTTTTGTTTTGTGTGTTGTTCACAGCATTGAACAATGATATTTAAAAACATTTAACAGGAAGTACTTTTCCAGAAACAGCTCCCTGGTTACTCATTTACCTATTGTCAATAGTTTTTGTTGGAACTTCTTTACACTGAGAAAAAGACAATCCGTAAAATGTCACTGACCTTTGTCGGACGTGGGTGGCTGCAGAAGTTTTTCAAGACGAATATCTCAAAATCTCAGCACTTCAAGAAAAACTGGATCTGTGCATGACTCGATATAAGACAGAGAGACAAATAGTTTCCTCCGGGTGAATTTAGGGATTCAAATCAGCGACATTATTTCCACATGGTGGTTTATTTTCGAGGTCCAGCTGCTGTCAGCCAGTATTTTATTACAGTATAGTGTTATATGTATTTGCTCTATCGTTTTTAGACCGACACTCATTCATGAAAAACAAATCCGTTTATAATAAATTTCCTTTATGTACGTTGATGTGCTGTTTACAAATGGCGATTAAGGCCATGTGAAAACATTTTCTCAATCTTGATCATCTTACAAATAATGCTGAAATTATAGTGGCAATTGTCAGTTGTCTCAAAATTCAGAATTCTTACTTTAAATTCATCCTGCTTTTAGAATAAGGCTACGTTTACATTGCAACATTTTGTTTTTAAAGCGAAATGTTGAGCCAAACGTGACGTCTGTGCACCAGAAGGAGAAGTAATCTCCATTTAAACTAACGCGCCCAAACCACATCTCTCATCAACATCCTGGTACACCGGGCATCAACCGGGGGCAGCTGGTTCTACTGCAAAGGGTCTTAGAGTACCAAGTAAAGTGCTATATAAATAAAATGTTAATATTATTATTATGCTCCGCCTGTTGCTGGTAGTTGCCACGGTACCGTTAGTAGCTGTCTCAGAGATGAGACGCCATGACCCAATCAGGCGGCAAAACATTGGCGTCGGTGTTGCCAAAGGTCACAACACAACTCCGCAGAATCCAAAGAGTTTCTGGTCCGTGTACTCGGCGGCCAACGGATTTTTGTTTTGAAATGAAGTAGAGAACGACCAACAGCAGCGCTCTCTGCTGATCATAGACATATAATGATATGGATATATCTTTATATGTCCATGCTGCTGATCATAGACATGTGAAGATATGGCTATATCTTTATATGTCCATGCTGCTGATCATAGACATGTAAAGATGTGGATATATCTTTATATGTCCATGCTGCTGATCATAGACATGTAAAGATATGGCTATATCTTTATATGTCCATGCTGCTGATCATAGACATGTAAAGATATGGCTATATCTTTATATCGTGAATGCAAGGTTTAAATGTAGCAAGAGATATTGGCTTTGAAACCGTAATGTAGCATTGTAAATGGAGCCTAAGTTTCTAACAGAGTTCTTAATTTCTTGTCAGTTTATTCCTGAGTTTTTAAATCATAATTCAGAAGGTAATCAGACAACTCCAATACATATTATTATTTATTTCTTCATTTTACTTCCATAATAATCCTCCATATCTTGTTCCGTTGTGTTCTAGAAACCCAATCTCATATAATTAGAAGGAAAATAAGCTTTTAGAAATGCTTTGCTGTTTGCACTTTACAACATATTGATTCGGATTGTGTTATTATTCTGCACTTATTGTGAAAATGTACGGCTATTATTCAACAAAGTTTTTCTTTCTAAAATGTTTTTTAATAAGAAACCTACTTAATGTTCACTGTTCAAAATGTACGTAAGATATTTATATACTCTAATATATATATTTTGTGATAAATATAGAAACCATTTGTTTATCATAGTTTTAATAAATACTTAACTCATACAAACAACTGATAAAAGGTTCAAACTGTCCATTTTGTGGTCATGAAGACCTGAAGTGTTGTCTTATTACACACAGTAGACTGACGTTGACCTATAAATGGAAAATGTTCATTTTGTGTTCGTTCACAGCTTCCAACTCTTGTTTCACACAGTGTGCCTTTAATTTCACATCTGTGGAGGAGGATGTCTCATGTTGGAATGAAACTCTTCAGCTCTTTGTTTTTTCAGGGATGTATCCATACAAATGCAAATAAGCTTTTATCCTGACTTTAACACCATGTTTTTTTTACATTTCTTACAAACCTCTCTTTAAATCCCTCCCTACATCCTCAAGCTATGGTTTTGGAATCAGACATGTTTCCCAAAAGCTTTTTCTTTCTATTGCCTCCAAAGGCTTTCAATAGTAAAAGCTTGTGGGCGGGCATGTTTTTTTTTTGTTTTTTTTCCTCCCTCTCTGCAGTTGTTGGATGTCTCTGGGGAGTCTGCTGGATTATGGATGGGATTTCTGTTGGATTCATGGGAAAAAAAACAAGACTGTTTTTTTTAAACCACTCTCTCCTGTTGCATCAACCAATGACAAAGCCTGCATGACGTATCCTTAAGTGGTGTTTAGAAGCGTTTTTAACATTAGACATCTCCGACTGTAAGCTGTGTATAATAGAGGGTTGCATCATGTCATCAAGCAGAACGTCTGTGAGGGAATAAGCCTTTAACAACAGCGCTGGCCTACTTTGTTATCTAAGTGAACGCCGTGACACAACCTATGGGGCTGTGTGTCTGGGATGAGGTCTCCTATAGGAGATAGATGGTGCCATCAGCTGACGGAGACGTGACTAGATGGAGTTTGATATACTTAACTGCAACTGCATGAAGGGCAAAGTGATGAAATGACATCCGTAAATAGATGGTACGTAAAAGTAAGGCAACAAAAGAGGTACAATAAACACTTCTACTGTATGGAGAAATGTTTTTATCATCTTAGTTCATAAGGTTAAATATCAGCAGCATTTGCTAATTAGCACCAAACGCAGAGTCCAGCTGAGGCTATTGGGGGTGGCATTGCAGGTATTTGGCCATAAACCAATTCATTTGTCAAATAAAGACAAAGAAAACATAGAGGGATCAGGGCGCCAGCTCCAAATGTTTTCTCAGAAGCCCCAAGTCTTTCAGCATTTGAAAATAAATTCCACATTGTGTCATTTCCCCTGAGTTTATGTGGTTGTAGCAGGAGTGAAAATAATTCATCCTCGACATTAGCTGTGTTCTGGTTTCAGAACAGTGAAGTCAGTTTGAGTAGGATTAGATGCAAAATAGGATGTCGGCTCTAGAAGATTGCTTACCTTGGCCACTACCATGTTTTCCCCAATTGATGTACAGCCCTGTAGGCATTCTATTATCAAATGGCTTGAAAAATAGAGCATATAGCTGCTATAAATGGAGACATTCATTGCCATTACTAGAGCCAAAGTGCTTAAATGGCAAAAAATGTAGTTATAATCACTATTCCCCTGCATTATTTAACATATCTGACTAGTTTACGCAGAAACCAGGTCTGTGAAAAACATATTCTGGAACACTTTGAAGTTAAAAATGAATACCAGCTGTCTTACTGCAAGGCCTTTTAAATATCAACAATAAGTTAGAGGAGCCGTGCAGCCCTGCAGCTTGTTTTCATGCTGCCTGACATTCCACATAAATGCTGCATCAGTAGCTGGGAACATTTTGTTTTGAACTGCAGTTAAGGAGGCAGATTCTCGCACAGGGCTGAAGTAAAGGCATGCCCAGACCTGCTGAGCCTTACATAAGAGATGTAATCCCATCAGACGCTGCTTATAATAACATGGGAGGTTCATAAGAAGGAAGGAGGTCAGACTCTCTACTGATGACACACCACCGCCAGAACAGGGCAAGGAGGTGTGAAGAAGTGCTGCTGGGCATTTTCACATGATACACAGCATCGGTACAGATATATTGGCCTATGTCTTGAAGGTTTAACAAACATCTCAGCAAGTCTCAGCCAATAGGAGGTTGCTGTCTGGAACATATATACATATAAGTACACATGGGTCCCTTTTTATATGGTGCACATGTTCAAACTGTGGGTCCTTTATTTACCTCAGCTACAAAGAGAACCAGGCCTTTATTAGTCATTTTATACAGAAACTTCGGGGGGGGGGGAGTTCTGCTTGTTGACACACACTTAAGAATCACTGTCAACCTGCACAGGGACTGCTGTTATTCAGACAGCTACTGTAGGTAGGTAGGTAGATAGATAGATAGATAGATGGATAGATTGATATATAGATAGATAGATAGATAGATAGATAGATAGATGGATAGATAGATATTTATTGATCATAATAAAATGGGAAATTAAACTGTTCCAGCAGCAAAATCAATCACACAGCACAGAAGGTGCAGTAGGGGGTGGCAGTAGGGGGTGGCAGTAGCTCAGTCCATAGGGAGTTGGGTTGGGAACCGGAGGGTCACTGGTTCAAATCCCCGTATGGACCCAAAAAGTTGGGAGCGTGGATTGGTGGCTGGAGAGATGCCAGTTCACCTCCTGGGCACTGCCAGGTGCCCTTGAGCAAGGCACCGTACCCCCCGACCGCTCAGGGCGCTGGTTCAGCTGGCAGCCCACTCACTCTGACATCTCTCCATGTATAGTGCATGTATAGGTCCTGAGCATGTGTGTGTATTTCAGGCCTGTGTGTGAGTACTAACAAAAAGTGTGTACACAGAGTGTAGTGCAGTAATTTCCCCATTGGGGACTAATAAACAAATTATCTAATTATCTTATCTTATCTAAATATAAACATAAATGAAATACTAGGATGCAATATACATACATACAACATACATGAAATAATAACAGGATTCAATTAACAGAAATATTCAATATTAAGTATAAAAAAAGAGGAGAAAACGTTTTAACCCCCGTGTCTTCCCGCCGACCTGCCAATTGTTGTTTTTCTGAGTCAAAATTTCAAATAACAAATCTTTTAACAGCGTTTTGGTTTTTTGTGTCTTTCCTCTGATGTTTTTGACACTTTTTTAACGTTTGTTGACTATTTCTGAACCTTTTGACATTTTTTGTAGGTTTTCCCCCAAATTTTAAAGCACATCTGTCACTTTTTTTTGACATTTTTGTCACTTTTTGAACTTTCTTTCATATTTTAGTCACTTTTATTGACATTTATCTTTTTTCCACATTTTTCTTCTTTTTATCATTTTACAATTGTCACACACAGGTTCTTTTATCAATTATTTTTTTCTCAAATTGACAAAATACACCCAAATTCAATGAAAGTAGTGAATTGATTATTTATTTGTGAAGAACGTTATAGGGAACCATCAATGTTACTTTTTTGTACAATTTGATTAAAAGAAACCCACATTTCTGATATAGAAACCTTTTGGAAAGGGGTCAAATCTGACCCAAAGACACCAGGAGGGTTAAAACCTTCTTCATTAAAAATAGCAAATTACAGTATGTCAGCCTTAGAACCCCTCTCAGGTTCTCAGGTCTCTGTCAGTGGAGAGGGTGAGACACATGTACTGCACAGATGCTCAGTGACACAATCTCTCTAAGGTATGCGATGGTCAGGTCAAGACAGGCAGAGGACGCTGTGTCTCATCAGTGTGTAATTCATGAGAACATCGTGACGCAGACGTTGTGTATCTGGCTTTGTGTGATTACATGATGAAAGCAACCAAGGTATTTAGCTTCTGTTTGAGGAGACAATGCATCATGCTTAGATCACACTGGTTGTTAGGTGGACCGAAAACTCACTCACGATCACTACGGTCACACCTATGTTATTTGTATGTTTGTTGTGTTTGTTGTTTTTCTTTGGTTGATTTCCTTTTTTGTAACGTTGTATTTTTACCTCTCCAGTTCTTTGGCGGAGTCTCAGAGCATTCTGTAGTCTGTTTTGACGACGTTAATCTATCGACGTGCGGTACATGCCTTATCTACACATTTTATTTAGACTGGGTAAACACAGCCCGATCTGATTTGATTTGATTTGATTTCGCCCTGCAGCTCAGGCTGGAAAGCTGTAAATGTTTTCTATCCTACCTCCGTTACAAATCTGCGGTGTCCAATCAAAAACTGGCTGATCCACCTGGCGCGTTATTGGCGGATTTTAGCATAATGACGATAGAGAAGCAACGGCAAGCAGCTCTTTGCTTACAGTCAACATTTCATTTTCCTTCAGTATGCCGTCTGGGTTTACGGTATATTCTTAGGTTTTCTCCGGCCAAGTACTGGGCGGTCCAATCAGTGAACAGAGGGAGTGGCTGAGATTGATGACGTTGAGGTTTGGTAACCATCTAGGTAACCTAATATGAGAGCGAAGCCATTCGGTCCGTTGTGGCAACGCTGCAGAATATCCAGAAGTTTAAGTCTGAGCAAGAACAATTTTTGCTGAGTTTTCTTGGTGGCCATGATGTTGTGGTCCCTCCTTGTCATGGGGTTCGGGAAAAGTTTTCCAGCTCGCTCCGTTAGTGGTAAAGGAGTTGGCTAAGGCTAACGTTAGTGATGCTAAACTGACGAGCTAGCGTTAGCGATTGGTTGTGACAGGCTGATGTACCAGAGTCTGGTAGGACCAGGCTGATGTACCAGAGTCGGGTAGGACCAGGCTGATGTACCAGAGTCTGGTAGGACCAGGCTGATGTACCAGAGTCGCGTAGGACCAGGCTGATGTATCAGAGTTGGGTAGGACCGGGCTGATGTGCCACAGTGTGGTAGGACCAGGCTGATCTACCAGAGTCTGGTAGGACCAGGCTGATGTACCAAAGACTGGTAGGACCAGGCTGATGTACCAGAGTCGGGTAGGACCAGGCTGATGTACCAGAGTCGGGTAAGACCAGGCTGATGTACCAGAGTCGGGTAGGACCAGGCTGATGTACCAGAGTCGGGTAGGACCAGGCTGATGTACCAGAGTCGGGTAGGACCAGGCTGATGTATCAGAGTCGGGTAGGACCGGGCTGATGTGCCACAGTGTGGTAGGACCAGGCTGATCTACCAGAGTCTGGTAGGACCAGGCTGATGTACCAAAGACTGGTAGGACCAGGCTGATGTGCCACAGTTGGGTAGGACCAGGCTGATGTATCAGAGTCTGGTGGGACCAGGCTGATCCGAGTCTAGTAGGACCAAGCTGATGTACCAGAGTCGGGTATCTTAATAGATTGAGCTTGGTCTGGTAATACCCATTTTGATGGGTATTTTCCTGCTTTTACCTTTCCTTTTATCTTTGAAAAACCCTCTCATTTGATTACAAAATCATCCTATCAAGACGTATTCTGCTCTGCCGTAGGCTGAAGGGATATTTGCATAATTTAATCAAGAAATGTTCCCGCCAAGGCAGTTACCGCTCAGGCTTTTTCCAGAGGCATAAGAGCCATGCCCTTTTTCGGTTCTCTGTACCCTCCTTTTACTTTCATTCTCACTTTCTTCTTTGAATCTCTTTTCTGAATCAGTCGGCTTTATTTACTTTGCCATGTTACATGTTTTTATCCGTTGGAAGAAATCCCCTGTCCTTCACTGACTGTCATCTTATCGTTTATTCTGCAAACCGATAATGACATCATGACTTTGATTCGACACCAAACAGATTGTCCTATGCGTTTTCAGTTTCTGTTTGCTGTTAAGTTTGTTTGGAAAAGCGAACAAATGTAAAGAAAAATCCCATGCAACCTGGATGAAATACTGCTGGCACCCATGGTGTTAATGTTGTGTTCTTTTCATAAAGAGTACACTATATGCATTGATTTTGCCTATTTGTGCATTGTTTTTTTTTTATAGATTATTTTTGAGGCATGTCTCAGGCCTGGCACAAAAGACCAGGCTCAGTTGTGTGTTTAACCCAGCAGAATTATAATTAACCAGATAAAAGCACATATTTCATACATTCAAAAATTAAGATAGAAACATTTGAGTTCACATTTCTTGTGTCGTAGCTTTATTGACCTTTTGTGTTACAGGGTTCCATGAAGAAATGCAGTTTCTATGGTCAGCACTGCTTGTTATAAAGTACAGAAAACAATATTCCAATAAAATAAAGACTAAAGTTAAAGCTATAGTGTATAGTTTCTCTCGCGCCCCATGAGGAATGCTATGTAATGACAACAATACCGCATCCACATGATACAAGCCTTCCGTGATTGGGCTCAACCCCCCACCTCTCCTCCAAGCAGTTGCTGTAGCAGCCAAGGAGGACAAGGAGGATTAAAAAAACAGGATGGACTCTTCAGAAGAGGTCATTATCCTTCAAGTTTCTGCAGGAAAGTTACCAGACGCCACAATCTTCTGAACATGGTCATACTGAGAAATCCAGGGAGAGTTGTGTGGAGCTGAAGGTCTTAACTATAGCTTCATAGCAACTCATTTGGCTACGGCTTAAATGTAACATACGTTCGTTAATATCAATAAGTTGCGCACTAAAGCTTTGACTAAATGAAAATAATGTCCAAGTCTGTGCATTGTTACTCTCCCTTTAGAGTCGGCTCTATGTGTTGCGTTTCTATGTTAGTGCTTGATTGGTCTTAATAGTTTGCACCTGATCCTTTCTTTCAGTTTGAGCCTACACTCTGCACCTTCGTTCATCATGACTGAAAGAAAGAAGAAAAAGTCAAAGGTCTGTTGTTTTTTTGTTTTTTTAGACTTAACTGAAATGGGATTGTTTTTCTTCCCAAGGTGACTCTGCTTCAAAGAATTTAAAAAAAAAGTTTGGTTCAGTTCAGTCATTCGCGATTCTCTATCATTGAAACTGGTAAGGAGTAGGTGAGGATACTTTTTAAGGGTTTAATTATGGACTGAACTTAATCATGGGGAGTTGAAAGTGTGTACGTCTGTGTTGAGTTTCAAAGAAGCTTTAAAAGGATTGTTTATTAGGATTGTACTCAAGTATTTGCTTTCATGTAGTTTAGCTGGATTTCTGGGAAATCCTATGGGGATTATAGGATTGGCAAAAATAAGCCTTGGCTGCAGCCTACAACCTTTTCGGTTTTGCTACGGTGGCAATTTGTGTAAAATAGGATGTTAACCAAAATTAAATTATTCATCATCATCATCAGTGAAACGTGATACTTGGAGCTTATCTCCAGACATTTCCTCTCTTGAGTATTTTGGACTTTATCCTCTCACACCATCCATTAGCCTACATCCGTATAACCCATAACCTCTAGCAGCTTTTCCAGAGAGTCTGTTTTCTCAGTCTGGTCTCCCCTACCCTCTACTCTCCACCCTCCCAGCCCCTTCACTCCGGCTGTGTGTGGCATAAGGTTTGGACTCCTGCCCGAGGACTATTTACTGTGGGAGAACAAGGCCCCCCAGTGTGCTCTGTTTTCGACATTCCTCGGCCCTGACATCAGCCCGGTTGCAGGAAGGACGCTGCCTCAACAGCCAAACGGCTGTAAGCGGGAAGAGCCCCCCCCCTTTCTGACCTGGCAGTCTGACTGGCTGGACCCTGGCAGGGTTGGGGGGGGGGGCCCGCCATCTCTGACAGCCCAAGCCCCCCACAACAATGCAATCAAAGGGATGCTTTACGTAGCACATGGTGTTTTGTGGCATAAATTAGATGGAGATGCCTAGCGATGATTAAGATGGATTATCCCATCCACGGGCCATATGGAAATTTAGGTCACATGCTGAATGTAAATATTATGCTTTACAAAATGGCAGTGTGACGGCATCTTGAATTGTTTAGTTGCTCAGGCCTATAGTATTTTAGTCCAGTATAGACTTCATCTGTCCACATGTTGAAGGCTTAGCAGAATGTTCATTAGTACTGCTCTCAAGTATTTTCAAGCTGTACATTTCAGTTATTTGAGTTCATGTTGGAAAACAATTTCTTATTTGGGTTTTGACTGGCCTGTACAGTTCACATATTTTGATGAAACGGGAAAGTGGAAAATTTAAATAGTAGCAAAGCAATTTATTACTTTGACAAGAACTTGTACTTTGAACAAGGTTATTTCACACAACCAAATAATTGTAACTTAGTAATTCTTTAACGGAATCTTACCTTCACGGTGAATCAACGCCAAAATGTTAGAAATCCCAGAAGAAAAGTCCTCTATGATCCTGAGAATCATCCTCTAGTTACCATGAACGTCTGTACAAAAGGTCCCAGAGATGTATTGTGTAGTTGTCGATATATCAGTCAGACCAACATCACCATCCATAGACCTAAATAATCATCTGACATGAGAAAAAAGACTTTGAAACTAAGGAAAACTATTTCTGATGCGACATATAACAGTAACAGCCATTATTTTGATGAGTCAAGGAACCTGGGAGAGATGACCTCAAAGTCCCTTAAGTTTGGACAAATTGATATACAATGACATGGGTAACCCATTTATCCAATCAATTTAAAGCTTATTTTCTAGGTTTTAGTTGTTTAGTCGGTCACGGATCCTGCAGAGTGCTGTTTTTGAAAATGACCACAATGGCTGAAACAACAAAAGCTATATTGATGCAAATATTGGTATTAGTTTATATTCAAGTAGTAGGACTCCATCAAGCTAAGTCAAGAGCAAGGCCAACATGGTGGGTGGTACAAAATGCAAAACAAACAGGGCGACCCTTGACTATTTTATTTACTCGAGGTTATTTCCATAAACTCGCACAATGACCCTGGTGTTTTCACCCATGGTTGTGTGAGCGCAGAGGTAATTGGGGGCGTCACCACTAATGAAAGAAACTGTTTGTCGACCGCAACTAAATATATGTAGACGATTAGTTCCTTTACATAATGTCCACTGCTTACGTTTTGGAATCGGTAAATATTTAGCTCTGAACTTCTTGTGGAAATCCGTGTGCAAGTTTCCAGGAGCAAAGAGAGAACGTCCCTGAGTTCAGCACAGCCCAAATTAGATAAGGACTGGTTAGGAATTTAAGAATATGGACGTGTTTTTCATTCCTCACTGAGAAGAAAACAATGACTTCAGTATAAAAGAGCGTGCAGAACAATGATAAATCAGGGTCCAAATGCAACGTGGACCCTTTCATGGAGACATCAACAGATCTCTTGTGCTGTTACTTGCATTGTTTTTCCAACACAAACGTCCCTTCTGCTTCAGTTAGATGACACGTGTTGTGTGGAGCAGTCAGTAAATCAACACACATTGTTGAACACTGTTGTTCTTAGTGTCATAGTTCAGCCGTTTTGTTAGATAGCAAACCTCATTAATGAATTAATAAAAACTCCAAACAAAAGTATTTTATAAAAAGTCATCGTGCGGATCATGTGTTTTAACCTGTCCTGAATCCAATTCAGCTTGCCTAGATCACATCATTACATCATCGTGCCATCCTATCACAATGATGGCAATGGCGAACAAAATAACAAAACCTAAACGCAACACATTCCCATTCATTATCATTGTGATGTGCAACGGAAAACGCAGGATCTCTAAGCATGATTATAAATGAAATAGAGCAAATCTGCAAAATGGCTCCAGCTACTTTAGTTTATGTTTTGTTTGGAGACAAAGTTACAGTTAAAGCTTTCTGGGCCTGAATTCTTTCCCCATGCAGTCATTCAATGAGGTATTCAGGCTCATGGCCGTGCATTCACCTCCAGATGCAGCCTTGTGTCGGGTTTCTTCCAAGCTCTCTGTGTGTGTGTGTGTGTGTGTGTGTGTGTGTGTGTGTGTGTGTGTGTGTGTGTGTGTGTGTGTGTGTGTGTGTGTGCGTGTGTGTGTGTGTGTGTGTGTGTGTGTGTCTGCGTGGGAGGGCGAGTGTTCGTATTGGCTTGTGGGGGGGAGGGAAGAACAAGGACTAAAGAGAGGAGGCGTGGAAGCGTGGGAGGAGGAGACATCAAAGACGAGGGGAAATCGGATCCCCACGTTCAGACAAAAGCAGGCTGTGGGGTTCAGAGACAAAGGAAACGCGATCCACCACGTGACCATGAACGCCACACATGCCTCCCCCTGTCTGGCTCCATTCAGCTTTTTCACTCATTCAATCTCTATCAGGCCCCAGTGCCACAACAGACTCTTAATTTGAAAGAGAATTTCATGGTTTGTGTGTCTGTTTTTCAGTGTTTTGTAAGTTTTTTTTTCTGCTTAGAATAAAAATTGTATATACTTTATTTTAACTCGGAAAGCATTACAATTATGAATAAACAGCCATACATTACTTATTGTTTCACCTCATACAGAACTATACAGAAAACACACATAGAAGCAAAACAATAGAAAAACTCAAATGAAACAAAAGTAACACAAAACATGCCAGGGGTCAGCAAAGAATAAATGGAAAATAATCTAAATGAAAATTTTAAATGGGCATATTCATACAGTTTTAATGGCATTTTTGTTTTTCAGTAACGTTATTGTCCTAATATATGGCGCAATTTATGTTATGACAACATTAGAGTGAGATCTTACTTTGGCAAATGAATGGTTTGGGGTCACATTTATATTCCCATTGGTAAAATGACATGAAAAGTGGCAATATTCAGATTACAGTAATGTGTACAGTGATAGTGTAGTCAGGTGTAGATATAACCTGGAAATGCTTCTGGTAGTTTCTGTGTAACAACCATGAATCAGTGGTGCAAAATGCATAACTGCCTGTTTCTATTTTATTACATGGTAATATCAGCTACACGCAACTCTCTCTGTATTTCTCAGTACGGCTGTATTCAGAAGAATGTAACCTCTGGCCACTTTTCCCCAAAACGTGTTTTGTGCGTAACACTCACAATTTGTAAAGTTACGAAGATGAATGTAGTGGAGTAAAAAGTACAATATTTCTCTCTAAGATGAAGTGGATAGAAGTAGAAAGTGGCATTAATAGAAAAGACTCAAAGTAAAAGTACCTGAAATGTGTACTTAAGTGCCCGATTGTTACATATACAGTAGGGCAGTGTATTACACCCATTAGCATCTGTTTGGAAACCACACCGCTCGTGTAGTGGGTTCCCAGTTCTCTGTAGACGTCATTGTTAAAGCCAAAATAACAATTCTTCCTTTGTTTGGCATTAAACATCGTGAAGCAGCTGGATTGGTGAACATGTCTGTGCTTTATGCTGATAATCCATTAATAAAGCCAAGTCACATGATTTCTGAGGATTTGGAGTCTTTAAAATTGTAGACAGTTCCCACTTGGATCAGTTCCACCAATCGGAGAAGTTGACAAAACAGCAGTAAGGCCTGTTCCCTCACCATTTCAAATCAATCCATTGCAACGGCATCACGGTGATCAGTGCATTTGCCCGTGCTGGTGGGTGGAATTGTGTGAATCTTTTTGCAGCTTAGGTGAAATTTGACACATGCATTTGCAATAGCGACCAATAACAGTCTCAACAGACTAGTCTTGCTTTGCCAGAACTTCTTCCACATCGCCGCGGAGGAGGGTCGGACTAGCCCACAGGCAATCTGGGATGGGAGAAAAACATGCTCTGGTTTAGTGACATGCTCTGCATCTAAAAGATGCACGGAGCCATGGTGACGCTGCAAAAAATAGTCTCCGGAAGGAACTTGTTTTGGTGGAACATGTGCACGTTCTAAAGTTATTTTAGTTGTGCAACAAAAAACTCAGATTAGACCGATGAGCCGCTTTCCGACTGGAGGGATTTTTGCAGTTCCAGGAACATAACATTCCTGAAAGCCTTTTTTTAGTCTTTGTTAAGACTGAACCACTTTGGGGATTTTTAAGTTCCTCTGACCACAGTTCCTGTCCCTCTTTCAGCTCCTACCTCAGAGCAGGGTCTTTTTGCTGCTCCCTTTACCACATAGGAACCTAGGTCAACGTGAGTCGGCTTTTCGGTACAGACAGACCCACAATTCACTTGATTCACTTCTGAGAAGGTTTTTAGGCCGGTCATGCTGGGAGACCCAGCTGTAAGCTGGTGGTCTCTCAGACTAAATAAGAGGCTTTTATTTTGCCTCTAACGGATCGTTTGGCTAAATATCACAACACATGTCCATAAGGTCAACGGGAACCCGTGGTTAACTGTCTTTTCTGAGTTAAACTCAACACAACGTGGTTGGCCATCACAAACGCGCGTATCCACATTAGATTTAGTAATTAGTTTATACTTTTGTTGGTGTATCGGTTTTCAGATTTTTAACCTTTGCCGTGCTTGTGTGACTCCCTTACCCCTGCCGTTGTCCTCTTGGCCAATGGCAAAACCGATTTTGAGGTGAGAGTAGAGTTGTTCAGAAGTGGACTGTTCCTATAATTACGTTCTTGTAACTACCTGGTTGGATAGCGGCTACTGTCTTGCTAGCTGTCTGGATCTACCTGCGGGGATCTGAACCGCGGTTAACCGTAGTCCTCATAAATCTACCGGAGTGAAAAATTCCAACACCAAGAAAGAGGACGGTAATGGACATTTTTTTTAAGCTAGTTAGAGACCTGATTCCCCTCTCTGCAACAACTCTTTATGGTCAACTCTTAACCACTGGCTCAGCCGCGGTGCCACGTCCTCCTTTTTCCATTGCAGATTTAGTACTGCCTCGTGCGTGAGGCGAGCGAGGCTGGTCGTTATGGTGCCGCCGCAGGAAAATACCATCAGCTAACGCAACACACACACACACATAACTTAGAAGGTGTGTTGTTTTGATGTTGATGCATGTTGCTGTTGCCAGAAGACACATTTTGTTTCCAAAGAAGCTAGAGGCGGCTAAAAAAAATAAAAAAACACAGCTGGCTAAACTATTTAAAAATGGCGCGTTTGTTTAGGACTCCCCCGTCTGTTGCTAGCAATGATGACGCAGTGGTTAGTGACGATTCTCTCTTGGATATCACATCTTGGAATGAAACTCCACATAATCACCATATAGGTGAAGTTTTGGATGCTGAACTGCACTTCCGTTCTCTACAACAAGTTATACAACTTTAATGAAAGAATTTGGAAGAAGCGTCATGACATGATGGATAGATACTAAAAGCTGTGTGACTTGTTGTTTTCCACATGGTGACCTCATGCGCTGCAGCGAGCCTTTACACATCACTCAGGCTCCTCAGAAATGCCGTTAAACACAGGTACAGATGAGGGCCACAGAGTGATGCATCATGAGCATTGTTTGCCTCAACATGTCCAGCTGAGCGTGTTCTTCCATAGTACTTATCGCCATTACCTATCAGGCTCACACCCTCACCAGAGGGACTGCTAATGTGTTTATGAGTGCTTGAGTAATAGGCCTGCAGGATTTGTTCCCCCATCACCAAATGTCTTGAAAGCTGTTTGTTCTCCTGTGGGAGACGAGAGTCATTGTTTACAAGTCTACATCCAAAACAGCTCACAAACTGATTCATGTGACCCAAGTACAAGTGATACTCATATATACCAAAGTTGGCTGTAGAAACTTCCGCCTCTTGACATTCTTGTTGTAACCAGCCTGGCGACATTGAATGCACAACCCACTCTCTGTATGTCCAGTACTGGAAGAAGTATTTAGCTCCTTTTAATTAATTAAAAGTACAAAAAATCCACTACCAGTAAGTCTGTATTCAAAACCTTAAGTAAAAGTATGTAAGTATGATCAGCTAAATGAAACCTACTTAAATTATTGAACGTCAGCGTTATCACCATGTTTCTGGATGAATTATTAATACTGCGATATTAATGTGTATGTTGCATTTTACTGCTGTAGATGTTTTTGGTTGTGCTCATTTCAACTCCTTTTATGTACTGTTGGGTAGGTTAATCTACAGCATTGCATCATATTATAAGAGATAATCACACGTTTGAGTTTGTACCGAAGCTTTCCTGTGAGAATCTGTCACAGTCATCTTTTCATGTAGTCAGTCATGGAACTGTTTTCAGCTTTGTTACAATGTGTTTTTCAGCTGATCCAAGAAGCTTTTTAAAGACTTAAATTTAGCTCAAAGGTCCTATGACATGGTGCTGTTTGGATGCTTTTAAATAGACCTTAGTGGTCCCTAATACTGTATCTGAAGTCTTTTATATAGACCTTAGTGGTCCCCTAATACTGTATCTGAAGTCTTTTATATAGACCTTAGTGGTCCCTAATACTGTATCTGAAGTCTCTTTTATATAGACCTTAGTGGTCCCCTAATACTGTATCTGAAGTCTTTTATATAAACCTTAGTGGTCCCCTAATACTGTATCTGAAGTCTTTTATATAGACCTTAGTGGTCCCCTAATACCGTATCAAAAGCCTTGGTGCAGAATTACAGCCAGTCCCACTATGAGCTTTCCCTACTATGTGCCATTTCTGTGTCTGTAGCTTTTGAGGAGGCGAGGGGGGGGGCATGGAGGAGGCTGGGGGTGTGGTCTGGACCAACTGCCACTTCACTTGTTTGAAAGCCATGATGTCTCTCTCTCATGGGTGGGCCAAATTCTCTGGGTGGACAAAGCGGAGAAAGTGGAGGTAACCAAGATCCCAGATCGGCCCCATCTGAGCTTTCCTTTTCTCAAAGGGGACCATAGGCAGTCTGGGAGAACTCATATTAAAGTTTAAAAACCTCACAAAGTGAAATCTTCATGCCATGGGACCAACAAATTACCTTCTACTTAAAATCCCCAAATTTGGGAACAATTGGAAATAGCTGTCTTGTGATTGTCATGTGTGTGGACTGTAATGTTTTAAATTTGTTGATAATGTTGGATGTATAATGATAATGTATGTTTTTTAACTGTAGACCCCATGAAGTGTAGCTGCGCTTAAGGGCCGCTAATGGGGATCCAATAATAATAATAATAAGTATCATCAGAATTTGAATACTTTATTGATCCCTTCATGGAATTCATTTAGATGCAGTTGCTTACAGTCAAATTCAAGGTGAAATAACAGGAAAAAAAGAACAAGTCAATAAGTGCATAGTTACATTGTTAGTTACATTGAAACTGTAAGAAATAAATAAAGTTAATTAGAAATAAAACGAGAAAGGGTTTAAAGATTAAGATTGTTTCAAGTGGATTGTATAAATTTTATTCTAACATTAAAGCTGTTCTGGAGGCTCGTAATGAGTCAACACCAACACTTTAATTTGGCTTTTTTAATTAGTTTGTTATCCATTAAATGACTACCCTAGCTCCTGGATGGATCAGTGGAAACTCATTGGTCAAGACTGCCATGCCTTAAAGTGGCACAGTTGCAAGGTGTGGGTGAAACAAATTGCATGTGTGTGTGTGTGAACACACCTTACAGTGACTCGGTGAAGCTGAAGCCAACACAGGCCACTGCAGCAATACTGTTCTGTTCACAGCTGCAGAGCTGCTTCTTTTACTGCCATACATTTTCCTGGCTGGCAGCTTTGCAGGTGAGGATGTTTACATAAGATTAGGTTATGAAATGTGAAATGCACTTAACTACCCAACAAGGTTGTTATTACTGTGACACAGTGAGTCCTTTCAGAATCCATAATGTAATCAAGGCTCAACAAAACGGATGTGACCAGAAGGATAATGCAAATTTATGAAATGAGAGCCTTCAGAACACACAACATGTGAACACAGAAATTGCATCAATGTGTTAAAAAAATATGAGAAACGGAAACCAAAAAATTGAGACTCTAATGATCAAAATGTGTCCTCAAATTATGCTTTAGGACAGCTATGAATCCTAAAGAAGGTTTAAAAGCATGCAAACAGATAAGATCACTTGCATTTGCTTGTAAAGCCTGTTCTTGTCAGAGTGAGTCGGCTCTTTTCCTTATATAGAAGTTCCGGGGATGTAAACTATAACCTACTTGTCAGCTTATTTGAGATAATAAATGCTTGGCTTCTTTAGCTGCTAGATGCTCCATTCTGTTCACTAGCTAGTGGCTATCTTTGGTGCTTTTGGAGCTTTATCACTAAAATACACATGTTGTAGACTGTCCAAAACAACGAGCTAGGTGATAAGTCTCGGGTTGTCTGCGTTCGTCACTGTTTGCTTGCTTCAAATAAAAATTGTGAGCTCGTGGTTATGACCTGGGAATTCAAGTGGCCAACACAAAATGATCGGCATTTAAGAGAGCACGCCTGCTGGGTAACAGCAACATAAAAGCCACAAGTCTGAAACAACAGAGACAATGGAAGTTTATTTTTAGGTAGATGGTAAGTTAATATGTTGTCATTTTAGTTGTATAGTCAGCAGTCATTATGCCTTTTTATTTCCTTTTACATTACGTCCTACGGTTGTATAGGCATAACCCGCCATATTCACTTGAAAACCCTGATTAGGTTATATAAAAGCTGTTTAAGAGAAGGCCAAATATTAAAAGGTCGGATAGCGGGAGAATAAAACTTTAAATAAAAGGTGACCTCCACTTATGTTCTGGTCCTAGGGTGGCGAAGGCATAACCCGCCCTACTCTGTCCCTGATTGGCTAGTACCCATTGTCTTTGTTGGTGGGATTGATTAGGTTTAGGCATTAGAAGTGAGATTGGTTAGGGTCAGGGTAAGAATGAGCCAATTATTTAATTTACAGTATATACTCTTTATTGATCCCCTATGGGGAAATTACAATATACACTCTGTTATTACACACCACACACAGGCCTGAAATACACACACATGCTCACGTCCTATACACTAATGGAGAGATGTCAGATTGAGTGGGAGTGCCAGTCCTGGACCAGCTCCCTGAGGAGCTGAGGGGGGTTTGGTGCTTTGGTTCCTTACTCAAGAGCACCTTGGCAGTGCCCAGGAGGTGAACTGCAATCTCTCCAGCCGCCAGTGCACACTCCGTACTTTGGTCTGAACGGGGACTTGAACCAGCGACCAGCAGCAGAGCAGGGCGGGACATGCCTTTGCCATCTTAAGAAACACAAATTTGCGAGCTGGTGACGTAACGCAAGAAATGCAAAGGCATAAGGAGAGAGGAAAGCCAGGCCGTTGGGAATAAAACATGTAAGACATATCAAATTACAAAACAAAACTCTACACAACTTAATTACAATATATTAACTTACCATCAACCCAAAAATGAACTTACATGGCCTCTGTCATTTCAGAAAAACACCTGAAACTCATGAACTCATGAGCTTTCAGACAATTCCCACTTACAAATAGAACAAGTGACGCGTGTTATATGGATTCTTGATGGTGTGGTGATTGAGCAAGTCTCTCATGCCTTTAAACAGATGTAGTTTTCATACCTTTGTAGTACTTAGAGAACTGTACTGCAGTGTGACAGTTCTGTAATTCAGCAGGTCTGGAAGTGGAACGGCACAAAACACGTTCAGGGTAACATTTACTGTATGACGCCATGATCTGATAAGAATAGAACAGATCCCTTTATTTATGTAGACAGATTAATGAGTAACTGATGCACTCCTTATTTATTTATTTATTTATTTTAGATTATTTTTGAGACTTTTTTTTTGAGAGTGACAGTGGATGAGGCGGCCCAATTTGAAGGCAGAATATGACCGACCTCTTTTACATCACACATAATTATTAGAGCCATTGACAATATTTATATAAAGTATACAGTTTTAAGTAAAAGATCATCCTCCACCACTGCAACTGAAACACAGTGCAGATAATTATGTCTTACAAAGATCTTTGGACTGCCAGGCATGAGCTCTACGTGCTGCCGCCCCGCCCCGCCTCGCCTAACCCTACCTTATCATCATCTTCACCCTTCGCCACATCAAATTTCCGTCTAATAATTGTACAACCTTGTGTGCTAAATGTGGAAGCCAAACCCGCACCACTCCTCTCTGGACAAGTATTTTATTAAATTTGAATGTCATTGCTGTGAGCAGAGCACTTCCTTGCACACATGATTGTTAAACAATGTGATTGCACATCATGACTTTTGCTTTGTGCTTGCTGGCAGACAGCGAGGCTGCTGAGGAACACACTGCGAGTCTCACCACAGGGCATGCATGGCTCTAACAGGCAGGTTTGGGCCAGCTTTGAGGTCGATTTAGTCTTTGTACAGTCTGACACAGTGGAATGTTTCTTATGTGGTTTGTTTGATATTTACTCAGTGTTTTCGTTGCCAAAGCAGGATAAAACGTTCTCCACTGGGAACATCATCAACACAGAGTGAAGGACAGCGCTTGTGTTTGCTGTCAACAGAGGCTAAAGTACTCCTGGTGTGATCATGCTGCGAACATAGCTCTCACACACACACAACCACACACACACGTATCACACATACCACACACACTCACGTACCACACGTACCGCACAAAGGAGAAGCAGCAGAATGGGCTGCATTCTTTATGAGACAAAGACCTATTGTTTGCTGGTTTTAAAAAAAAAAAATCACTCAAAACATCCCATTTGCCCCCTCTAGTGTTGAAATTCACACAATGACACATGTTGCAAAAATTCCACACATGTGTGTCCCCCACGCACCCGTTGTAGTGAATGAGGAAGCAGGTAGTATTGTCTTGTTTCCAGTCAGACGGTGTCTGTGAGAGGAAACAATGCAAATGTATGGCAGAAGAGTAGGAACACGAGGGAAAACTCTGATCATTTATCACACAAAAAAATGAAAACTATCTGCGTCCATGATGTTGCTGTGGTTTCATCCCCAGAGTGTTTGTGTTTGAATATGAGGGGAGAGCCCCGCAGACTTCCTGTTGAACTGGGACGACCCCGCCTCCTCTCCGCCTATTGCTAATGTGTTTTTGTTTTGTTTGCTTGACCATAAAACAAAAGTGTCGTTTTTTTTCAAATCACATTGCAATAAGTTTACAGTATGAGTGTTATAATTCAGAATGTAAGAAAATGTCTTGCTTTTGTCTTTTAATGTCAAGCTCTTTGTGACAGCTGCTCCATGAAGGTGTTATAAATGACTGTGTTAAATCAAGTTTGGCTGCTTGTATTTCTGTCTGGATGAAGAGTGGTAGCAGTCTCTTCCTGTCCCTTGAAGGCACTCAGCGCCGTGTTGTTTCACTGCATGGCTTCCCCCTCGGGCTGGGACTTGCTCCCTTGCATTTTCTTCTCAAGTAAATATTGAATTTGCTTGGAGAGTGTGTCAATTCGTGGAATTTGAGATTCATGTGTTTGAAGAAAACTCAGTGAAACACGTCTTTCCACCAGCTGCCCTGCAGCCGGAAAGTGTGACTCGGTCTCAGCAGAACTGACACGGGTCTATTTGGTTGTTTTCCCTCTGCATTGCAACATCCGTCTGTGTTGGCCAGTCATAACATCCAGATTGGGGTTACTCAGATTGCATTCATGTGTCTATCACTTTTGGGTTCAGATAATCCATTTGGTCTCTTCACTGCCAAATAGCATTGAAGTTTACTTTGAAGTTACACTTACTAAGTTTTTGTGGTTGGTGCCCAATAGTTACTAATGAAGTTGATCCATGTTTTTTAAGGACTGTGCTGAGCCTCATGTCCATAATCTGTCCACCTATGTCTCTTGGTCTCAGCCTTTTATTCAGTCACACTCGCCCTGACTTCCCCCCCTCCCTATCTGGTGAATGAGTCATTTAACTGGAAACACCTACGCAAAACACACAAACACACACACACACACACACACACACAGACGCACTTCACTTCTGCGACATAGTTGTGGTCTCTACGTGACTTATGGAATTTTTGAGGACTGATCAGTGTCTTCTTTTAACTCATTTTAAACGTGTGAAGAAACATTACATTTAGGATTCCGTTTTTTTTAACTGAAAATGAGAGTAGGAGGGAGCTGACCCTGACGGGGAACAACCCGTTTTCATAACATCACTTTTATTAGTCAGCTGTTGTACAATGTAGACTTTATTGACAAGAAAGTTCAAACCAAGTTTTCTTGATATCCTCAAAAGATGATACATTTTGAAACTATTTACCCTTTTTAGAGGAGAGATTGTGGTTTCAAAAACTGTTTTAAGTTTTTAAAACTCGAGTAGTTTTAAGGTTCTGAAGAAACTGCAGTCTCTGAATGCTTTGACTGTTTGAGCTCAGCGTAAACATGACAGCTCCAGTGAGCTTGCATCAAGCTGATACAGAAACCGCGGCTGTCGTATAGTTTCACGGAACTTCAAAGGAAATGTAAAGGGGAAATGCAAAGTTTCAAAAGGTCGCGTCAGGGCGCCCTAATGTAGAGGTTAACTCCTCGACACAGTGGCTGCAGGTTTGACTCCAACCTGCCGCTCTTTACTGCGTGTTATTCCCTCTCTCTCGCACCTTTTGTTTCTTCAGCTGTCATGCCAATAAAGGCATAGAAATGCCCAAAAAATAATCTTCAAAAAAATATCAGTTTACCCAAATAAAAACATAAAAACAGCTGAGGTGAATTGGGGTGAATTTGTGGTGCTCAAAGCAAGGAAAAATAAAAAATAAAACAAAAAACTCTATGTATTTCCAGAGACATTGTTGTTAAACCCCATCCCCTTACCATTAACAGTTACTATTTAGTAGAAATGATTTCCAACAAGAAAAGTCCAGAGTGAAGTATGGGGATTATCCAGAGATGCTTTTAGAAAGACACATTTACTTCTGAAATACTTTTCTTTAATTTTGCATTATTCAAAGTAACACACTTTATTCCATTCAGCTCGATTGCATTTGGTGTGGATTCAAAAACGTCAGAGATTAAACCAAGCCCAAGTGGATGAAACTGAAATTATCAGCATGGGATGAGTGAGCCCAGAGCATATGATCCAGATCACTTTTTTTAGACCCCTTTGTGTCCTAGAAGCATCCACGTTAATTATGTTTCTCCACTCATTTCTTTCATGCTTTTCCTCAGCTGTAATTTGAAACCCATAGCATCTTTTGGGTGACCAACCCTTTAAGAAATCCATTCAAAAGCTGCAAAGGTGCAATAGATGATATCAGGGTTGATCATATCAGGGCCTGCAGAGGAATGTGCCTTGCATTAATGTAGACACTAAACCTTTGAAGTAAGGGCTCAGTGTGAGAACTCAGGTGTTTTCGGTTCACAGTCCTATCAGACTATGCGGATAACATCCACTTCTATAGGGGAAAAAAACGAATGAATGACAAGCTCACTTTGTTTGTTGGTATTTCTATGGTGCTGTGCAGAGTGATTAGAATGTAGTCAGGTATGTGCTTAAGTCTCACTCAGGTGTACAGTATGTTTGGCATCTGTCAGGGTTTCACAAGATGAATGGCAACTTGTGAATTTGTTAGCGTGTGTGTGTGTGTGTATTTGTTTGATCAGGGCGGAAACTAGTTTCAGTTTGCACAATTCTCTCTCATTATTTGATTGTTAGACATTAGTCGTACTAATCACAAGTTGAAATAAGTTTGTTGAATAGAATCTGAAGTTAAGCATGCATTACCACTTTGAAAAGCTTCACTGTAATGGTGTTTTTGTTTAGCTTCTTAACAAAATTATACATTTCTTCCTCCAGTAATGAGCTCACTATTGCTCAGTGCATGTCTTGTTTTTCCTCATACAGCCCGTTGGCTCATTTATAGCCTAAGTGCCAAACACTGGAGGGCATTGTACAGTCAAAACACAGGGTTGCCTGTTTTAAGGCAATGATTTCATAAGAACTTCAGAGCTGCTGTGTTTACTTTATGAGTGTTTATCTGCTGCCATCTAGTGGTGGTGGAGTGTAGATGTATACTTTAACAATGACGATGATGGGGATAATAATATTTTACTAATCTCGCGAGGGAAATTAGTATTTTTTCACTCTGTTGGTAACATTATCCATTATAAGTGTCTATCTGCTACCATCTATTGGTGGAAGACGAGGAGCAAAGATGTAAACAGTGCATAATAAGATTTAAAAATGTGGTGTATGGTAAATGGAAGATAATGTACAATGCAAAATGTCTTGGGCACTTGAGGAACATTAAAAACAAAACAAAACAAAAAAAACACTTCTCTCTCTGTGCATTTACCAAATGGTTATTCAGGCAAAATAGGGGCATTCCAGTTGAGGTTTGATGGTATGAAGCAGTCCCTCCAGTGTGGACTGTTTTTCAGCATTTGCTACTTCTGAAATGTCCAACCTTGAAATTACTGTACGTAATAGTGTTACTACAATACGATGAGCTAATTTTGACATGACCTAAGCCTACTTATTTGTAACATTGCCTCCGAATCAGAGAGCAGGCTAAGTGAGGAATTAAATATTTTGGAACTATAAAAGGAGCACTAACGCCACAGGTCTTATGTTGACAACGTGAACGCAGATATAGGAAACTCCGAAGGTGATCGTAATATTTACCTAGCAGGCAAGGCTAACGTTAGCAATCGTCGGCGTAGCGTTAGCTAGCTGTCTAAACTTGTGACAAGCTGAACAACAGCCCGTCCAAGCTGTGTTTAATTTCCCGTCAGTATTGTTAGAAACATATTAAAGACATCCAGACTCGGTCAAGACCAAATGCCATATGACTATGGCAAGATCACAAGCATTTCGGCACATGGAGTGCTAGCAACAAAAGCTAACACTAGCATTAGGCATGGCTAATTTCATTCATTTCTAAAGCAGTGTTAGAACTTTTTTGACAGCATGGTACAAATTAACGATGGTATTTTCACCAGATTGGGTGGTGGGATCAAGACTGGTGAAGATTTACGTATTTTAATGGTTTCGGGAATGGGCGCCCAAAAATGGCTCGATAGTGCCACCTAAAAAATTAAGAAAATTGAGCCCCTGCAGTGCGTTTAACTTAGAGTCACGAAACTTGGTACACATATGTAGCGTGGCAGGACGGACATAAAACTCCATTACCCTAAACCCAACAGGAAGTCCACCATTTTGAATTGAAAGTTCGAAATTAGTGCGATTTTGGCCATTTCCACATGCCGTAGGCTACTTTATCAAATTCCTCCTGCAGATTTCATCCGATCAACTTCAAACTTAGTCTGTGTCATCTTAAGATGTTTACAATGAAAAGTTATTAAAAGAAACTTTTCGTCATAGGGCGTGGCCGTGGCAGGGCGGCCATTTTGTGGTTTCACCATGGAAACAGGACATGGGTGTAACTTGAGCGTACGTTGTCCGATTGGCTAAAATTTTTTCAAGATTCATCAGAGTCCGCCCCAGACGACATCTACACTCCGATATTGGCTCAATGTCATAACGCCCCCTTGTGTGTGTCATCTGAAGACGCTACCAATGTAAAGATATTAATAGAAAATCTTTTCTTTTTGTCAAACGGTGTTGACGTGGCATGGCGGCCATTTTGAGTGTTTAGTGATTAAGGAGAAAGTGGCTGTAACTACAGTGTACGCTGTCACATCTGCTTGAAATTTCCCACAATCACCAAGAGTCCAGGCCTGAGGACATCTACAGGCAAATATGGACTTTTGGACATAGCGCCACCAACTGGCAACAGGAAATCCGCCTTATATGACAAACATCATCAGATTTACATGAAATTTAAAATGTGTGGTCTAAATATGACATTGAGCAGGCCCCTATACTTCAACCACGCCCACTCAATCAGACCACGCCCCTTTCATGACATTTGAAGCGTTTAAGGTACATGCTTGTGGGAGGTGTCATTGAACTCAGCAGAGAGTTCCTTCTTCATTGGTGGTGGTTTGGCCCGCCCCCTATGTTTAAGGCAAGCCCCTTCATAACTGGTGACCCACTTAAGGTACAGTCTTGTGCGAAGTATCAATGAACTCAGCAGAGAGTTCCTTTTTCATTGGTGATGGTTTGACCCGCCCCCTATGCTTAAGCAACGCCCCATTTCATAACTGGTGACCTATTTAAGGTATAGTCTTATATGAGGTGTCATTGAACTCAGCAGAGAGTTCCTTTTTCATTGGTGATGGTTTGACCTGCCCCTCTATGATCGACCACGCCCTCTTTCACAGATAATGAACTGTATGACGTATAGTCTGGTGTGAGGTGTCATTGAACTCAGCAGGGACTTCCTTTTCATTGGTGACGGTTTGGCCCGCCCCCTATGCGTAAGCCACGTCCACTTTCATAACTGGTGACCCATTTAGGGTATAGTCTTGTGTGAGGTATCATTGAACTCAGCAGGGACTTCCCTTTTCATTGGTGACGATTTTCAGTGTCTGAGTGACGCGCAAATGCGCAGTCTCAAGGAACGGTGTCCACTCATAACCCAGAGCCTCGCAGCTTAGCGAGGGCCGTCCAACGCTACTTGCAGCTTTAATTAAACATGGATTCTTTCGCACAGTCCATGTAGAAAATGCAAGTGCTTTCATAAAATCAAGTAGGCTACTCATAACATTTACAGTAAAATGATTTTAAAAAATCCACAAGATAAAATAATATGGGTAAGTCCCTTCTGAGATGAAGCAAAAGCAGTCATGTCTCATTTCCATGGTACATCTCAACTCAAACCACTAGATGTCAACCTTTCTGTCTCACGGCACTCCGTTTTAATTGAATGACTGATGAACATGGGAGTTCATGCCCCACTTCTCTCCCTCTCTCTCTATATCTGTATGACTCTCTGCCCCCCACCCACCTCTTTCACACACAGCCAAAATAATAAAATGCTGACTTCTCATAGTGCTATCCGTCGGTATGCTTGTCTCAGCACAGCCGCCCTGAAGCCTGACACACGGGAGAGTGAGAGGGGGGGTGTAGAGTGAGAGAGAGAGAGATATAGCGAAAGACAGAAAGAGGAGGGGGAGAAGAGAAAAAAGAGAAACGACTTTTCTGGTTTCTAACTTCAGGCTCTGGCTTGTCGAGGGGCTTCAGCACTGCTCGTCTGTCAAGGTAGGTGTGAGGCTGGTCCTTCTGTTGCTGTGTGTGTGTGTGTGTGTGTGTGTGTGTTGTGTGTGTTTTTTTGTGTGGGGGTGGGTGGATCCTGCTGGCATGTTGGGGTGATCCACACTATAATCTTTCTCTATCGGTTGTCTGTTTGGAGGGTTTTTCCTTTACCTTAAGCAGGACCCTCATGTGAGGATTTGAGATGGGTCAAAGCTGCAGGATTAATGGGGGAGACACATTTGTTGTGCACATTTTGTGACTTAATGCTTAGATTTTATTTATATTTGGATGTTGACGTGAGTTTTACGGGCTGAAACTCAACTTGTCAGAGGCTGTAGAGGGTCCGCCAAAAACTGAAATACTGTCGCTCAAATGAAGCTATCAGCATGGTATGTGGAGGGGTTAAGCTATCCAAATGCTGTTAATCCCTGTGCTGTTAATTCATCACAGGAGATTTTGGAGATGTTGTCTTATTGGGGTGCAGTGTTTAGAAACTGGGAAGGAGGTTTAAGTTTTGCCTCTGCCTGCACCTCCTCTCCAGCAAAGGTCCAGTAATGTGATGATTATGTATCCATCACATGGAATAAATGGTCTTTTTTGGGCTGATGCCTTCATTGTAGTGGAAGATGAAGTGGGTTCATTGCTTAGGCTAGCTATGACGTTACTGCAGAGTCAAACTCAATTAGTTTTTTTTCTTTAACAGTTCCACTTGTTGCTTCTCTATCCATATACATACATCAGTGCTCTGTAGCAGCTTTAAATTCCCTAACTTTGTTTGAAAATACTAAATGAACCTTTTTTAAACCGCATTCGGAGCAAAACCTATACAGACCAGTTGGTCTCTGTGCCTGAAAAGGGTGCTCCGATTTGGTTTCAAGGAGCAACCCAAGTCGGTTTGGATTAACACGGCTGGAAGTAGCTGACTTGTGAAGCTAAAATTAAGCTGAGGGCAGATTTGGAATGTTACACTTGGGCAGCAAGACGTGCAGAAGGCGACCTGCGGATGGTGACAAATCTTCTGAGCTGTCGATGGCCCTGGGCCCTTAAAAAAAAAAACTTCTGCAACCCTTGCTCAAAAAAATAAACCACTTCCCAGCAAAGACATCGAGAACACTGATACTGAGAAAAATGACCTAAAAGTTTACCTTCTGCTCCAGAAAAAAAAAAAAAAAACTCTCTGGCACAGAAGCCGAGTGTAAATCATTCTGGAGCATTTTTAAGTGTATAACCTTTGTCATTGTGAAATCTAAACTCATGTGATGGTCTTTGATTTATAAAACACACAGGCCGTGTCCCATTCTGCATACTTCCGTCAGTACACTGCTGATGTGCATTGACCACTTACTGCCGTAGTGTCCACTTTTGATGGTTAGTATTGTCCCAAAAAGGAACACTGATGTTAACACACTTACCAGGAATGACAAGCGGCCTGCCTCTCAAAATCTGACGAAAATCTATTAAACTGACATTTGTCTCTCAACAAAACAGATTCTGAAACTGTATGGCTTATTTCTTCGCTTAAAATGTTTTCAGAAACACGTTTTGGTGAACTACTCTAGTAAAATATGAGATTGTATTCTGAATGAGCTGCTATTATGCTCGGTTGTGAAATTGGGAGCAGCCAGACCCATGTGACAACGTTGTCCAATCAGCTGCTGGTCAACGTCCCTGATCCCTCCCCTTTTCGCTTTGCTTCAAGATGGCGCAGGTTTAGTGCATGGAGTGTCCATCGATCCACACCTTTTGACCGTTTTAGTGGGTCATCCGGGTAACTTTTTTGAATGTTTTTAGAGGGGATCATCGGGTACTTTTAGTGCAACTTTTTTTGCATTATCTATACTATATAATTAAAACTAAGTGTTGGAAGTGTGCAAGTAGGCAGTTTGAGACATAGCCACAGTAATTCCTCACTGCTGCTTGTCTCCATGCACTACTTTTGCGTAGAGTTACTGGACAATAACAAATTGTACAAGCTCACCTGCAGTGAATCAAGTCTTTACAGCGCAAAGTTCCACAATAAGTGCCCTTTTTCCACAGATATCTTCCACCCATCTTTGTTCCAGTCCACAAATGAATCCATGAACATGTACTCAATCAGACTGAAACACCAGCTGTGAAATCTCTAAATACTCTCTAACTGCTGCGACCAAAGTGTCCAGGCACAAAACTCAACAGATGGTTGGAGATGAAAGCCAAAAAGCGGTTGCAATAATCAGGGCAGTTGTCACAGTTGGAGCGGCTTTAGATCCTGTTGGAGGAAACATTTGCTCCATGAGCTTTCCAACACGTTAGCTGTAATTTATGATGTTGAAGCCCAGTTACATCTGACACAGTTCAGGTACAGTCGCATTGCTGTTCCTAATATACTCTCTGCCTCTCATTCACTTCTATTGAAGCCATCGCAACAGACAAGTACGACTATGTGTTTCCTATTTTGGTTTGAAAATGCACAATATAATGGGTTTAAGACAAGCTAGTGCCGGCCAACCAATCAATATTATATCACCATTGATATATGAGACTAGGTACTGTGTTAAAATTTGGATATTGTAATATCTTGATTTGACACAATTGTTGTCTTTTCCTGGTTTAAAGGCTGCATTACAGTAAAGTCATGTCATTTTTTTGACCATACCAGACCTATTAGCTATCCACTTAGTCATTGTATCCACATTATTGGTGATTATTTTTAAAACGCTCATTGTGTAAACATTTTGTGGAAGCACTAGTCGTCAACCCTACAATATCGCCAGCGACGTACAATATTTGGTCAAAACTATCGTGATAAATAGTTTTCTCCATGTCGCCAGATGTCATGGCGTTTTTTCATTACTTGGTACCGCCTCGCCTCGACATTTGGACTTTCGCGTCGGTTTTACATTATGAAAAAAGTGAACAGGTCCTTTTTTTTTTTTTTTAAGTATCACCTCCATCTCGTCAAGCCACGCGCGCCTCACACATGAAGCGATAATAAATCTGCAAACACCTGTATGGATGTGCGATGGAACTCACAGTGGAGCTGTGACTTTGATTCGTCTAAAAATTCTTTTTTGCTCCTGTTCCAAGTTGGTCAAATTAATTAATGAAGCAAAGCTCAGACTCTTAACACACTTCTAATTTCTAGTCTTTTATTTTGTCTTATTTTATACAGAACAGGGGTGTCAAACTCACACTCGCTTTAATTTGGCTTTAAACACTATTCACATAAGGATGCATAAGCCCTAAGGATTTCTAATATTGGAGGCTTCTCATTAAATGGAGCTGCCTGTTGAATTCTCCATCCCTCATAGCTGTAATCATGACATTTATCTCTGGAGATTGCTACATTGATTTAGATACAGTTTCATATTCCATTCTGACTTGCTACATCTCAAGAGCCTACCCTTCCAATAATTAAAAAAATACATTAGGATGTCATGGTAAAATGTCGCTCCGTGGGCTTTTTCTGGCATTGACCGAGAGACCTGTGTCACACACGTGAGGGTAAAATCCGACCTGGCATTCTTTCAGATGGGGGTTGTTTATCATCAACCAACTCCAATAAAATGTAGACATACATTTATGACCAGGCGAGGCTAATGTCACGGCTCTTATAAAGATAGCAGCAACCGCAGGTGCATGGGATGGTTGAGATTTAACCTGGAAAAGGTCCGGTCAGCTGGCAGCGACAGGTGACCACCACCGTGATGTTGCGGTTCATACAGAAATACTGCTGGGAGTGCTGGTGACAGATGCACATTCACAAACTTTCCAGTGTGGTCGGAGGCTTCCTGGCATGTGGAACGTGCCAAATTAAATGTCAAAACAAATGAAAACACAATGTGTGGGCCTGGCTATATGTCTGCTCACCGTAGGGCCATTTCCTGTTATCCACCAAAGTCCATGCAGTTTTTTAACAAAACGATTTTATATTTTAATGCTGACAACTAGGGACAACTTTTGTTGTTGATTCGGTTCAGATCACAAGGTCCTGATTTGGTAACAAATCTGATTCAATATCAATTAAGTCAGGGATATTTTGGTTACAATACTCCGGTCTCGTCACCTGATGCCCTTATACAGCCATGGTGAAAGGCGTATTAAAAGATTGATTTCCGGATTTTATTATTTGATAACAGGTCACTCCAAAAAAGATCAATTTCAATTGGAGAATCAATTATTTTAAACCAACCTAATGACAAATATTCACTCAGAATTAAAAAAAGAAGAAATAATCTGGATTTTTAGTTCCCTGTGCAATATAAGAAGAGGAAACATAATGTTATCAGACCCCCCCCCCCCCCCCCCCCCCCCCCAAACCAACGTCTGTATGATCTCTTTCTAAAACTGTATATGTCAAAGCATTTTGCTGGCCAGCTCCTTGTCTGGCAGGCTGCTGCTACGCAGTCGTCAGAGCTCTCACGCTTAGCTCAAGTGTCAGAAAACAGCCATGCATCTAACTCAACAATAAGCGTGGCTCAAAGGCTTGACTGCAGGCAAATCACATGAGCCCTGCTTGGATGGAGCACTGGCTCACATTCACTCCTTAACTCACAGACTGCTCTCTATGTTAAATACATTAGAAAGCAAAAGAAAAACACTTAAAGTGCTACAAAGGGGATTAGGAAAGATTTACAGTCTCCATTTTAAATATTTGCATGCCAAACATGTCTTAGTTAATAGAATACTGCTTGGAAATCAATTGTATTGTCTACTTCTAACTTAGACAATAATAATAGACAATGTAATAGTCACGACGCGTTCAACAGATTCATTTGCATAAAGATGGGCATCGGCCAGGTTTTTGTCCGTCTTCCCAGAATGCTTTGCGTGCATGTTGAAGTCGCTTGACGCCACCCATAGGGATAGAGTGTAGCAGGGTGTGACAGAAGAGACGCCTGGGCAAATGGATCTGTACCGTTAGAGGCTGTGTTTTAGCTGCAAGGTGGTAGAAGCTAGTAAAACCTTTGATTGAACTTGAACTTTTCCCTCCGCGAGCGACGCGCTGTGCAAATCAACGCCCAAGAGACTGATTCTTGCCGTTTGTAATGCTCACTCAAATGTAAAACTGTTTTCTAAATAGTTATCAGGACACTGACAGCGGGGGTTTGGCTTGTCCGAGCATCAGCACAAGACTAGTAATTATGACTATGCTATATTTTTGCTAACTTTAGCTATTAACAATAACAGTCGGTGGTTAGGAAAGATCCTGGCCTCTATTGTTATGAACAGACTGTGATTAAGGATATAGGATACCACAGTTAGCTAATGCCATTCAGTTGTATCGGCAGTATTACAGAACTGCACAGAATTCCCATGGTTACCACCCGTGATCGCCTGGCGTCTAATTGCGGAACGTTGTCCTTCACATGAGGAGTGCAGTAGACCCTGCAGCAGAAGTGTTACAGAGGTGTTACTCTCCGTGTGAAAGACCTATATAAGGCTAGGTATCTTACATTTCATCTTACATTTTGGATATCGTGAAATGACACAACTGTGCATTACAGTAAAGTGATGTAATTTTCTGAACATACCAGACCTATTAGGTCTATAAAATATATATATATAATGCTGTATCCACATTATTGGTGATTATTTATCAAAACATGTTGCTTTTCAGATGCTTTCATATAGGCCTTAGTGGTTTATTGGAATGGGACGCTGGGAAAACTCATAAAACAAATGTGAAATGTTCAACCTCATTTATCTCTACTAGCACCTGCTAACATTAGTGTCACCCCTTTTGTTTAAAGGTTCCATGACATGGTGCTCTTTGGATGCTTTCATGTAGACCTTAGTGGTCCCCTAATACTGTATCTGAAGTCTCTTTCCCAAAACTCAGCCTTAGTGCAGAATTACAGCCACTAGAGCCAATCACACAATCCGCTTTCAATAGGACGTGCCATTTCTGTGTCTGTAGCTTTAAATGCTATTGAGGAGGAGAGAGGAAGGGCGAGGGTGAGGGTGGGAGCTTGACCAACTGCCATGCTTTGCTTGTTTGAAAGCCATGATGTCTCTCTTTTATCGGTGGGCCAAATTCTCTGGGCGGGCAAAGCAGAGGTAACCTTTCTCCTTATGATGTCATAAGGGGGCAGATTCGTTTTCGGTCATTTTTTAGGCCTTTATTGACTGGACAACTGAAGAAATCAAAGGGAAGGGGGGGGGGGGAATGACAAAGGGCGGCAGGTAGGAGTCAAACCCGGACCCGCTGCATTGAGGAGTAAACCTCTGTATATAGGCGCTGACTCTACCAACTGAGCTATCCAGGCCCCCAAAAGGGCAGATTGGCCCATCTGAGCTTTCATTTTCTCAAGGGCAGAGCAGGACACCCAGGGCTCCGTTTACACCTTTTGCCATTTCTAGCTGCTGGGGGACCATAGGCAGGCTAGGGGAACGCATATTAATGTTAAAAACCTCATAAGGTGAAATGTTCATGCCATGGGACCAATAACATTTTGTGAAAGCATCAATTGTCGACCCTACAATTTTGCCATCAATGTATTTGGTCTAAAATATTGTGATCTAAGATTTTTTTCCCATCACCTAGCTCTAACTGTTTGAACTGCATTAGAGCGAATACAGGGCAAAGGAGCGATGACACAGTAATTCAGACTTTTCTGCTAATGTGACATAAGATGTTAATCAAGAAAGTGAAGGCAAAAGTTCACTCCTTTTATTATTATATTTACAAATATAAAGTTGGACAGATTTTACACATTTGTTATATATTATACTATTTTTTCTTTATATCACATCTATGTCACTTTTGCCTTGTCATGGTTTTGTAACTTGTATAGTTTTTAACTTTGAACTGTTTTTATCTTGTATATACCTCCTTATTTTTAAACTCTCTAGTTATCTCTGTTTCTGTCCTTGTGCTGTGGCAACAATCAAATCTTACCTTGTATGAATCGAAACAAAACAACAAGTCAATTTTCCCACTGAGTCTTAGCCATGCTGTCAAAGCCTCATAAGAGCTGTGTTTGGTGTTAGTTTGTCTTGGGCAAAAATAACACTGTCCTTAATAATAATGTGGAGACAAAATCAAATTGAAAAGGTTAGTTCAAGGAGAACTGACCCTTTCTACAGACCTGTCTCAGGGAATATCTAAAACGTGTGTGTGTGTGTGTGTGTGTGTGTGAGAGAGACTTGATTAGCTTTGGCGCAAGTGACGACTCTAGAGTCACAGTGAGAGAAACAAAGTGTCTCCCCTGTTCTTTCTGACCATGGTGGGAAATCCGTAGCAGGAAAAGTTAAACCTCTCCTTGATTTCATGTCTACTGAGAAGGAGAACCAGGAAATAAGTCGGGGGAAATCAAGGGGATAAGCCAGCCTCCGCAAAACGTACCTACTATGGAGCCATTTGGTTGCCAACAAGGCATCCCCTGCCATTAGCATTCCATCGATTGTCATTCATTTTCGTCAGGCGTCACTTTGACAGTGAATAACTTTACATCTGAACTGTTTACAGACCCTGTTTGTCCAGTTTTTATTACTAAAGAAACACGAAAATGTATAAATGGCTCCATTACCTTGTATCTCACGTTATGGCTCCGTAGCAGGCGTTCTTGTAAAAATAGGCTAAAGATTGTGTCATAACCACAGGACTTGTTGTCACAAATTACCGTACAGGATAAGCTCACAAGCAGTTTTGACTCACATTAGCGGTTTAAGTTGAATTACTGATGTTTAGTAGCATACTAGTTTGCAATGATTAGCCTGTGTCTATGTTATCTCTGAACATATCCATGCTCTCCGTCTCTGCTGAGTGGGAATCATTGAGATTTCTCTTGCACAGATACCAGAAGACTTACAACTTTCAAACAGGTTGCTAACGTCAAATCTACATCTTCAAGGTCAGTTTGGTACTGTGGAGTAAACGCTCAGCTACTAGAAAAGTGCTTCTAATAGACTTCAGTGGTCTCCGTCTAAGTATAACGGCGTTGCTTTGTCCATTTCTTTAAATGTCTATGGGGGAAATGCAACACTAGGTTTCTTGTGTCCACTCTAAACTAAATATACTGTACCTTTTTTTTAATTGATCCCTAAACACAACTGTGATGTATATACTCGTGCAGAAAGCTGCCTGTAGTAAAATACATGAACTCTTGTTGCCATCACAGATGTTATCGGTTCCCGACATTATACAGTACATGCAGAGCAGACTGACTGAATGAAACCACATTCTGTGACCTGAGCTGTGATGGGTGTTCTTCTCTGGCCAAGTTGGGATGAAAACTGGACTGAAAATGATGAAACCTGATAGCTGCATTACTCATACTGTTGACCCAGAGTGATTGTTGTGGGACCGGGGATGTGTGTCCCAGTTTGAAGGCCCTGCTGTGAAGTTTGGACTCGCTGCTCTTTGCTGTAACAGACTCGGGTTGCCGTGATGTGTTGGTGCTTGAGCTGCACGCTATTGCCAGTTCATGGAATTGCGATTATTTTGACTGATGTTGTGGTTGCAATAGGATTTAAGATATTGGAGAAGATATTGGATATTGGATACTGATTTGAAAGCTTTGCCGCACCACAATACTTAATTTCGAATGGCTTGACAACATATTTTGCCTTTTAAAGCTTTAATGCGTAACTTTTTGATCTTAATAAACACACCTCTCCGTATTTCTCAGCATGGCTTTGTTCAGAAGATTGTATCGTCCGGTGACTTTCCCGCGCAGAAGCTCCAGTAAAGATAATTACCTCTTTTGAAGAGTCCATGTTTTTTACATCCTCCGTGTCCTCCTTGGCTACTAGCAACGACGTGGAGGAGGGGTGTGGAGGGGGGTGCACAATCACGAAAGGCTTGTATCATGTGGATGCACCGACAGTGTTGTTGTCATTCCTTAGAATTCCTCATGGGGGCAACATAGAGCTGAGCAATATGTTGATCTTATATTGAGATGTGAGACTAGATATCGTCTTAGATTTTGGATATTGTAATGTTGTATTATGGCAAAAGTGTTGTCTTTTCCTGGTTTTAGAGACTGCATTACATCAAATATGCAATTTTCTGAACTTTCCGCACTGTTTTAACTGTTCTATTATTTGCCTTTACCCACTTGGGTATTATAGCCACATTACGGATGATTATATGTGTAAATATTTTGTAAAAGTACCAATATTTAACACTAAAATATTGTTGCAGCATCAATATTGAGGTATTTGCTAAACAATATTGTGATGTATGATTTTCTCCATATCGCCCAGCCCTAGGGCAACAAAAACTACCCACTATAGTTTTAACAGATATTGTTACTATTGCACTTGTCCATGTTGCGATTTTGTTAAAATTGCAACTGATAATGAAGCGCTTGTTTGTGCTTTTGCCTTAATCACTGGTGCAGATATGTTTTGGGCGTGTCCCCTACTGCTTGAACAAGTGTATGTCAATGATAAATAAGGGCTAACACTTTCCACCCCTCTCCTCTCTCCATGCTATTCTTAGTTAATGTGTGGTGAGCTAAGGGTTTAGAGTTGCAAAGACTTCTCTCTCTCTTTCTTTCTTTCCCTTTCTTCACTTCTCTACCTCGCTGTACCTCTTCGCCTTTCACACAGCAGGGCATCAGTGTGCGCTTATTCATCTGTCGTGTGTTTTTTAGGGTGAGAATGCAGCTTACATAAGCGTATATCCTGGAGGCCACTGCAGGATATTTTTACAGACTCCGCCCTCCTGAGTATTGCAGGTTTATTATTGGAAATGCATCTATTATTATCACCATCCTTGCATTATTGAGGCTCTCTGGACCAAGCAGACCATAAGCTCTATGCAGATGATGAAACAGTTTGGCAAGTCCAGTGGTACTCCAGGGGGGCGGTCCCCAGGTAAAATAAGGACAGAGTGATTTTGTCAAATAGTTTCAAAAGCAGTGTTTTTTTTTTTTTTTCTTTGTCCCGATTTGATCCCTTTTCATTTGTATTGCGATCTTCATTTATTGCAATTCTCGAAGTATTGCGATTCAATAGTAGCCTGGAAATCCAGACCCAAATCCAAAAGGATTAAGTGTCTAGCATTGAGTAATAAAAGTTGCCAAGGGGCAGCACCAAGCGTGCATTTGAAATCTCACGGCACGCAATTGGATGACACTCCGACCGATCACAACAATACACTGGGTGACGTATCCAGAGCCCCATGCGCTTAGTTACCAGCGGAGGTAACCGGTAGATTAAACTGTTGTCATCTGTTTAGCTCACCTCTGGCCCCGCCTATGTCAGATACACCGATGTGATTGGTGCAGCTCGGCTACAAGGGCATAGTTAATGAGCAGCATTACTCGATGTCAGAGTAACTCGCTGAGCAACTTCAAATTATGCTCTCGCAAGTACTCTGGATTTACAGGGTAATTCAATAGTATTGAGATTCAATAGTTACACAGATACACTTATATAGATACAGATACACATGAGACATTTCTAAAATCTCACTGTTTCTAAAACAAATGCACCTCATCAAATCAGTCAGACATTTATTTCATTTGTAAAGAAGTACATTGCATGTATTTTCTGCATTTTCTGCTTTTGGGTCTGTTTTGCTGGATATGTGTATCAGTTTTGTTTCCCACCCATACTTATTCCCTCCCCCTCCTCCTTCCCTTCTCTCCCAGTGCCCTCTCCAGCGCCCAGGGGTGTGCAGCGGTGTGTATGCCTGAGTGTGTGTGTATGTGAGCCAGAACCTCAGGAGCCATGTCGGACCCCAGGGACATTGACGAGGATGCCATCCTCAAGGGCCTCAGTGCCGAGGAGCTGGATCGGCTGGAGGAGGAGCTGATGGAGATGGACCCCGAGGTACGGTGGAAGCGCTTGATATGTCTTAACTCCGACAGGCAATTGGATTCTGATCCCTCTTCTCCAAGGCCATAAAGCGTCGGTGGTCAGATCTAGGACTGGAACTATCTGTAATTTTCATTGTCATCAAATGTCATACAATGCTGAAAAATGTCGATCGGTGTTTCCCAAAGCCCAAGAAATGTTGCGAATATCCTTTTTTTTTTTTTTGGTCCACAACTAAAAGGTATTCCGTTCACTGTCACAAAGGAGTGAAAAAACTAGAAAATACCTACTCATTTTTTTTTTTAAACAATCTGTTGGTTTTCAGTTTGCCAGTCACATCAAATTATACAGTGTACAACATATATATGTACATTTAAAACACAGCAAACATTTTTCACACTCTTATATAATTTATATATACAGTATATATATACACTATGTATACTGTATATTATACACACATGCCGTATGTAGGTGTGTATGGACAGTAAGTGTACAGTGGACATATATATACACACATAGTGTGTGTGCGTGTGTGTATATAAGTTAAATAAGAAAAAAAAGATCAAATGAAATACATTATTAAAATAAAAGTGAAATCAAGGTTCCTTCTCAGATCAATGTTCAAGATCATAACGCTACCCTACTCAGAGCGTAAACTGTCACATTTAAGAAGCTGGAATCAGAGGATGTTGTCTTTTCTTTTTTGTTAAAAGATGAACGGATTAATTGATTATCCAAACAGTCAATAGTTGACAATAATGGATTCATTTTGGCAGCTCCAGTCAGATCTGGAGCCTGAGGTCCACAAGGTCCGGCAGGTCTTTGTTCCCCCGGGTGGTTAATCAGTCTGCTCTGTGTCTACGTGGCGCAGCTTGTTAGCTGTCAGCTGCATGATGAAAGGGCATCATAGATGAGGTGTGTTCACTTCCACTTTGTTGCTATGCCTCCCCTTCAACCAGCCCACGCTGTGATTAAATGTGTTGCATACAAGACGTGAGCAGCAGGAGAACAAGGGCAAAAGATCAATTGAAGTGAAATCAAGCGTCCCCCTCAACCAGTAAAAGCAAGTGTTGCCATAACAAAGTTTTCCGAATTAAAATGATGAAAAGAAAATGCTTCAGGAAGGTGCAGCGACCGGTTGGATTGAGTTACTCCCAACTCTTCCATGTTCATGATCGCTCACACACTTACGTTTGTACGTCTTTGTCAGAAATGATATTATTGGCTCATGATCATGTTTTAATGTGCTCGAGAGATATGACATGAACCTGACGGCATAGTATGCCCTCTTTTTAAAATAAATTAATATGTAAACCGCTTTAGCTTGTGTCGTCACTGCAGAACCATGTGAAAAAGGTTTTCTTAACCACTCGGACCATAGCTATTTAGAAAGTTAATGAAGTTGTTTAAAAAGAATTAAGATAATATTGTTGGTGTCGGGCAGAAACCTCGTGTCTCCATCTTTTAACGATTTTGTTTTTAAATTTGAACCGCGCTTGGCCAATTGTGAAGACCGGGATTAATCAAATGTGAAATATTTAGTTGAATGTTGTGCGGTACATTTAGTTTAACATGCTTTATTCCTCTTTTTGTTACATACACTGTTTTCCAATTCTGTAATTGTTATATATCAGTATTATTTTCAATGGATTTTTCATTTCATATTTTGTATTACTTTTTTTAACATAGCAGGTGCAATGTGTAGCAAAATAAATTGGAAATTGAATCTTAGTTGCAATATCTGGCAGGAAAATCCCGATTAGACTCCTGTTCTCTCGTCTTTATGCCACGTCGGCGTAACATTGGACCTCTAATTCTCCCAGAATGCCATGCTGCCCGCTGGCTTCCGGCAGCGTGACCAGACGAAGAAGAGTCCGACCGGGACGTTCGACCGTGAAGCCCTGCAGCAGCACCTGGAGAAGCAGGCCCTGGAGCACGAGGACAGGGAGGACCTGGTGCCTTTCACCAAGGAGAAGAAAGGTGGGGGGGGCAGCAGCCATCACACAAAAAAACAACAACACTTTATTCTTAATTGTCACCTTAACAAGTTTTTATTGGTTTGCACGCATTCATAGAAAACAATGGAGCATGTGAATTTTGAATTTGTTTATTTTGCACAATAAAATAAAGAAGACAAAATACACGTAACAAAAAAAAAAAATTGACCTCTTAGGACCTTAAATAATGTTAGCAATTAATTGCGGTTAACCCTCCTGCTGCCTTCGGGTCAAATTTTACCCATTTTCAAAGAGTTTCTATATCAGAAATGTTGGTTTATTTCAAAGGAAATTGTCAAAAAATGTCACTACCTGCATTAAATCTGGGTGATTTTGTTCAATTTGATGGGATTTGGAGATAATTTTTATTTATTTTATTTTTTTATAAATGTTGAAAAAAGTGACATACGTCAGGAAAAAGCTTTTTATGAAGTAGGGGAAAAACAAAATGTTTTCAAAAAGCGCCAAATAATCCACAAAAACATCAGAAAAGTGACAAAACCGTGTCAAAGAGTTTAAAACTTTAAACCCAAAAAGTTTTCATTTTAAGTTTTGACCCAGAAAAACAAAAGGTTCATGGTCAAGGGAAATACAACAAAAGGGTTAAACACAGAAAAAACTAATTGTGTTACGTAATGAGTGTTACAGGCATCATATCTCATTTTAATGTAACTGTGTGTGTGTGTGTGTGTGTGTGTGTATAGACTTAAATCCCCATGAAGACTTTTTGTCCTTGTACCTCACAGCTGTACAGTCACCATGCACCACTGCACAGCCCCAGCTCTTACTCTCAGGTTTGGGGGGGGGGTTGCAGCTCACTGAGTTGCAGGGCCATTTCCATCATAGTCCCACAGGCTGACTTGTCCAGACCCACACCAGGAAGTCATGCAGCTGAGAACATTCGGGCTGTAGCTCTGGTACATCTCATCTAATGAACAGAAACCAATAATACAACAAGCAAATCTGTCTAAAAAAATAGACTTGATCCCTGCATTTTTTGTTGGGATCAACCGCTGAAATTGTAGAAGCACAAAGATAAGGATAAGAAGGCACACGCCAGGCTCTAGTGGAAAAAAATGGAGTTTACAGCGCTGGTCTAGAAATCCGTGATAAGCCCCGACTTACTCGTGTTTCGGGAAACATGATCCCAACAGATTTTTCACCAAAACGGAGACAAACGTACGGTCTATAACATTCAGACTGAAGAAACCCCATTAGGATAAAGAAAAAAGGAAAAGACAAAAAAGTTGGCAACTTTAATTATTTTGCATAAATCCACACACACATCAGACACTGTCTGACTGTCTCATACTCCTTTTTTTCCATCTCTTTTTGTCTCTCATCCTGCTTAGTCTTTTTTTCTCTGGTTTCACCTCTTGACTCATCCATTCTTTCTTTCCATCTCCAGGAAAGACCTTTGTGCCCAAGAAGCCAGCGGAGATCCCTGAGCACGAGCAGGTGAAGCTGGAGCCGGAGCTGGAGGAGGCTCTGAAAAATGCCACTGACGCAGAGATGTGTGATATTGCAGGTTAGACAAACACTTTCACCATAACTCACATCAATGGCAGCAGCCGCAGCAGCTCTCCATCCATCTATTCATCCCAGGCTGTGATATATTCCTAACCCCACTCCCAGGTCCGTTGAAACAAAACCTGTAACTCACCTTCATAACATCTGTCAGTGATTGAACATTACTGTTCCAGCTGTGAAGAAGACTCTCCCTGCGTTCCAATACCATACTCCCAAACTATTCAGTATGCCAGAAAGAGACTTAGTATGCCGTCGGTATGCAGGCCAGCGTGCCTTCCTGGCTATTCTGAGCCACAATCCTTTGCGCAGCATAAAGTTCAAGTTAGGAAGAAGTTATAAAAAAGTAGTGTGTCCCAAATGCATGCATTCTGCATGCAACAGTATAGATACAGCAAATACATAGATATCTCTACATATCCCTAGTGCAAACCTCAACTCCTTTATGAGATGACTATAATTTTAATGTGCAGCTTTGTGTGTGAAGTGACCTTGGGTGTCATGAAAGGCACTTTAAATAAAATATATTACACTGTGTGTTGTGTGTGTGTAGATAGATAGATATAGTGTGGTCTAGACCTACTCTGTGAAGTGTCTTGAGATAACTTGTTATGATTGGGTACTATAAATCAAATTGAATTGAAAAACTATATACTTTTTAAGGACTGCTGCAGTATACAGTAACAGTAAAAAGGAACGCATGCGACTTCCAACTCCACCCAGGTTTCATAGAGACCTTTTTAATGGTAGGCACTTGTCATAAACAAGCACTTTAAAAAAATATCATCACCAATGGCTCAGTTTCATCAAGTCAGACACACAGGACACACCAGGGCCCTGGAAGTATAGCTCATCATTATGGAATACACTCGCTCTCAATCAAATCAATCACACTTGGACTTCTCCTACCGTGACGTGAATTAGATATAATTTCATGAAGGCTACATGTGGTGTATTAACCTTAAAATCCTAAAACAATGAGTGTAAAACTAGTGGTGAAAATGTTAAAATGCTACAAAAACGTAGAAAAAAAACACAAAAGGTGTCAATTAAAATGTGCATTTATTCCGAGCCAGAAGGACAACACACACTGTTGCTTTCAGTCTTGTGATTGTGTACTGTATGTGTACATCCCATAAGTATATTCACAGCTCTACTGTTAATGTACAGTAGATGTTTCTCTTAACTCTAGTACTGGTATTCCTCGATCACCAACATTACAAGCAAACAATAGAAAAAGATAACTGTAGCTGACTGCACTACAGATAAAAATGAACCATTTTGCTAAATCTGACACAATTCCATCATTATTGTGATTGTGATTTGATGTGATTTTCATTTCTGACCCACATAGTTGGGTTACACAGAGCCAGATGTTTTTAACAGAACACATCTGTTCACATTAGCGTACCCTTTCACCATATCCACCTTGATGTTGTTGACTTCAGTGCTTTTAACCAGTTCATCACCTTGATTTTTCTTACAACTTGATTTTACTATTGATACCAATGTTGTGCTTGAATTAAAGTTTTTATCAATGTTTTGTAAGGTGTCCTTGGGTGCCTTGAAGGGGGGGGGGAGAAGAAATCGATTCAGAGACAGATAGTATGATAATATTTTCTGAGGCAAAACTGTATTCATACACAGACACCAAGTACTGATCTATTTTATACATGTGTTGGTCAGTTTGTCTGCTCGACAATCCCATTTTGCAAGAAGAAAATTGATTTCAGATGAACAAACTGAAAAATGTATCTTAAATAAAACACTTTATTTAAAGGTGCCTTTCTCGGCACTCAAGGACGTCATACAGGGTATAAATACATACACACACACACACACACACACACACACACACACACACACACACACACATAAAAAACAGCAAAGAAATACTAAACAACAAATATCATCTTGGATAAAACAGATGTTGACAAAGTTTCCTTTTGGGGACATCATTTGAAATTGGGAAAACGTGTTTGAAACAAGGTTATAAATTGCAATATATCACAGAATATTGCAATATGTTTAAAATTGCAATAATATTGTATCGTAACATAAGTATCGGGATGATATCGTATAGTGAGGCCTCAGGTGATTCCCACTCCTAGTACCTTGAGAGGCAACAACAAATAAATGTTATTATTGTTATTGTTATTATTATTATTATTATTATTATTATTTTCTCCCTGCTGTTAGCTTCATCCTGTTTCCCCTCGACACTGAGACAGCTCAGTGGTCCCACGCTAACAGACATGGCCAGACTTTAGGTGGGGTCCGATTCCCCGCACTCAGCAACACAAAAATAAATAAGCCTGGCCGCCGGCCAGAGGAAGGGTGGAGTGAACATGGGGGTGGGGGGGGGAGGCCCAGATACTGTATCTGTTTAAAACAGACCAGTGGGGAGCTTCTGTTTCCACACATAGACAAGCCACCGTTTTTCATGTTTCCTGAAGAATCAACAGTGTGACCCGTCTTCTAGAAAGCAGACTTTGTTTAATACAGTATGACCTAATTGAATCCTTTGACATTCTAGTAATTAGGGCTCCAACTAACGATCAATTTTCTTGTCGATTAATCGATTAGTTTGGGCTGAAAATAGTGACGACATCGTCAAATGTCTTGTTTTGTCCCCAATTCAAAGATGTTCCGTTTACTGTCCTAGAAGAGTGAAGAAACTAGACGATAGTCACGCATTTCACATGTTGGAACAAAGAATTGTTACTTCTTTTTTTTTATAACAAAAAATGACCCAAACCGATTAATCGATTGTCAAATAGTTGGCTATTATTTTAATAGTTGACATCTAATTGATTCATTGATCAAAGTTTGTGGCTTTAACACACACACACAATATTTGTAAGTGGCTACACTCTAAGAAATATCTGTAAATTAACAGTTGTATGACATACATTTTAACAGAAACTGTCTTTTGTACATGATTCACAGGTTTATTTCTGTTAAATTACAATACAACAAAGTGTTGTTTTTTTACCTTTGACTCAGTAATTCAACTGAACAATTCTGGTTTTTAAGTGTGGTAGAAAGTCAGGTAATGAGCTGCCAGTTCATTTACTGTTATTTTAAGGATTTATTTCGTAGTGGTTCAAAATGAGCCTGGATAGCTCACCTGGTAGAGCGGGCGTCCCATGGACAAAGACTCAGTCCTTGTAGCAGCAGGCGCAGGTTTGACTCCGACCTCTGGACCTTTGCCATTATCATTCCCCTGCTCTCTCCCCCCTTTCACATCTTCATCTGTCCTACGTAATAAAGGCCTAAAACGCCCAAAACATTCTTAACCCTCCTGTTGTCCTCAGGTCAAATTTGACCCCATGTTCAAAGCTTCTATATCACAACATTTGGGTTTCTTTCAACCAAATTTTATTGAATTTTTGGTGTTTTGTTTAATTAAATAGAATTTTTCTCACTTCACTTTGACAGACTGTGATTATCCATCAAAAAACGTTCCTTTGATCTCAAATTTTAGTTAGAATTATTCATACTTTCTGCTTTTTTAACTCATGAATTAGATATAATTTCATGAAGGCTACATGTGGTGTATTGACCTTAAAATCCCCAAAACAATGAGTGTAAAACTAGTGGTGAAAATGTTTAAATGCTACAAAAACGTAGAAAAAAAACACAAAAGGTGTAAAAAAGAAAAGTGAATGTATTTTGAGCCGGAAGGACAACACACACTGTTGCTTTCAGTCTTGTGATTGTGTACTGTATGTGTACATCCCATAAATAACATATATTCACAGCTCTACTGTTAATGTACAGTAGATGTTTGTCTTAACTCTAGTACTGGTATTCCTCGATCACCAACATTACAAACAAACAGATAAAAATGAACCATTTTGCTAAATCTGACATAATTCCATCATTACTCAGTATTCACTAACCCCGTACCCATTAGTTACTGTTGCTATGCCAAAAAAGCACTCCATTCTTGCACTGCAGCACTGGATGTAATGGTATGTTTTGGGATAGGAGAAAAACGTGCTCTGGTTTATTGGCATTTCTTTGAACCAATCAAAATCGTCATGGGAGGCGATGAGCTCCGGACGGAGCCCCGGTGCCGCTTCAAAATAGTCTTGGGAAGGAACCTGTTTTGGTGGAACGTGTACGTTCAAAGGTTGTTTTAGTCGTGTACGAGTAAATTTAGATTTGACAGATCTGTAGCACGCTGTTTGAACTTACCCTGCAGGGATCTGAGGGGCAATTAACCATAGTCCTCAGAAATGGACTGGAGTTTAGAATTACAGCACAAAGAAAGCGCAAGGTAACGGTATCCGGTCTAAAACTAGGGACATCCGGCGGAATTTCTGGAGGCATCTGAACAATCGCGGAAACGAAACGTCTACATATATATATATATATATATATA
>NC_048412.1:26550333-26556764 GCF_013103735.1 Etheostoma cragini | reverse complement strand
CCCCCCCCCCTTCCCTTCCCTAAGCAGGCAGCTGTCTCTCTGGCCTCCCTCTCCTCACAAGGCCCGTCCCGTGGTTCCTCACACCGGGTCAGGAGGCTGGGAAGGTGGAGGGAAGGGGGAGTTGCTGTCACACTCTGTAACCCAGTTTGGCAGGTTACAACAAGAGGAAGAGGATAAGCAGCAGGTCTGCCCCCTCCTGGCCAAACACAGTACCAGCAGGAGAACAAGAGAAATCTGTTGTTGAAACCTGTGCATCAGTGTGGGGGTATCATTGCTTCCTTTGGGGGGCCCTGGGAGATGCCAACCAGTTTCAGGATTCTGTTGCTGTGCGCAGGCCACTCCATCTTTATCCAACAGACACACACAGTAGAATCATAAGAGACATCTTGTTGTTTTGGACTCAGAAACTGGGTCTGAAATCAAAAAGATTGCATTTACACTCATGATTACTTCATGGTTCACCTGACTTCTAACTAGTAGCCTGATTAGGAGATTGTAACAGGAGTTTTTTATGCATATTTATTTAATTATGGATATTTAGTTTGTTTTATTTAACTTATTCTACTGTACTTTTTGTCTGCTCATCCTGTACATTGTACATTTGCCGTATGAGCGGATGTTTGTCAAATTTGCAAATAACATTATTAATCATTTTTGTAATAAAAAAATTGAAAGATTTTACTTGCGAACGCAGCGATGACTTTGTCTCGGGGATATCGGTGCAAAGACACCGCCGTAGCAAACATGACAAAACACCGTCCAGGGCATTCAGTGAGATCGCATTCAAACACCACATATATTTTGATGTTGTTGTCATGGTGATTGTCTTCCTGATTGTACTTGCAGCCATCCTTGGAATGTACACGCTGATGAGCAACAAGCAGTACTACGACGCTCTGGGCACCACGGGCACCATCGCCAACACAGAGGGCATCAACAGTACGTATGAGCTCACTTTCAAACTGTATTTTCCCTTTGTGGGATTAACAAAGTACACATTAAGATAAGATAAAATAAGATTATACTTTATTTATCCCACAACGGGGACATTTTGTTGTTACAGTAGCAGCATTTTTCAATAACAGCAAAAAACAATAACACAAACAAGTAAGCACACTTATTATTATTACTTATATTATTATATTATTATTATCAATATTTATTTTATTTGTTGAGATTATTTCCAAGATAATGTTGAAAGTCATAAGAAAACAAGGTAAGTAAAACCGCCAGTCAGGCAAATTATGGACGCCTCGTTTAAATGGAGGAAGTATCAAAGATGTTTAATTAAAGTTTCCTCTTTTTATATCTAACATCCTTCATTTGTAATAAATGGTTTAAGTCCCGCATTGCCAGAGCTATCTCCACAGGGCCGTGGAGTAAGCTTTCCTACACCCCCCGATTCATACATTCAAGGATAGGAGAAGAAAAAAAAGGCTCTGGGTTGGTTTCATTGCTTTAAACCAGTCCCGATGGTCTTGGGCGGCGCCAAGCTCCAGTTGCAGCGACGGTGGCTCTGTAAAAGAGTCTCGGGAAGGAACTTGTTCTGGTGGAACATTCGCATCCCAACGAAAGAAAACGCCACATACAATAGTAACTGTCAACTCTTCACACAATACAGTAACGTGAGCTATTTAAATTAGCTGAGACATGGTTGAATGTAATCTGCTCTCGCCAGTGTGTTGTGGTTTGTACTTCATCCGCAGCAATCCCACCAATCGGTCCCAAAACTTCCCGGTTAGAGAAGATCACTCCAAACATAGTCTTTGTATATCTTTACAATCATTCCCTGAAAGAACCAAGCAAGCCCGCCTTGTTGCACCATCCTAATTTTCTTCAAAACTTGCCATTTTCAGCGTGTAGTTTACTAGCTCGATGTTGTTGTTGTTTAGTGCAGCGAAGGGATTTTGAGAATGCCAACAGACAGAGAGCGGGAGGTAATAAATCCAAAGCCTAACACACGCGGTGGATGTCCGGCTTCATTCAGTAAATCCAGACTATGGAGCTTGAAACTCGATTACAACGCCCCTCTGCAGCCCGAGCTGTGATGCCGTGTCTCCTACAGGTGTGGTGAAAGCAGATCCCTTCAAGATCTTCCCCGATGAGCCGCCCAACCCCACCAACGTGGAGGAAACCCTGGAGAGAATCCACAACAACGACAGCAGCCTGACTGAAGTCAACCTCAACAACATCAAGGTCAGCTCAACGGGGGGGCATAACATGAACATAGTGTGTTTGCTTAAATTCATCAAATATCAGCTTCTGTATCACAGTGAACCACGGGACAGTCGTCCTAATCTTAATACCGTACTGACTCGATTGTTTCCCTATGAATACATCTGAAATGGGAAGCTGCTCCTATATTGGAGTCTAGACTTGTAAACCCCAACATACATCCACAACAACAGGTGGGGCAAATAGCAGTAAACTGAATGTGCCTCTCATGACCGGAGACGTCAATCAGAACTCCCAACAATAAGGGTGTTTACGATTTAAATTATCCTGTCAATGATTTGAATCGATTTGACATCATCCAACCTTTTAAGGACAGCAATTCCCACATACCCTTCACCATATATAGAAATAGGTATGGGGAACTTTCCATAAGATCATCTCTCAATGCATATCAATACAGCTATTAGGCTAAGTGAAATAACAGCATGCCAATATCTAGTTATGGTGAAGGGTATGTGATGATATGGAGTTAGTTTAAAACCAAAGGCCAAGGGAACTTTATCAGGATGCATAGTATCCTAGATCCACGAAATACTCGGCCTTTAAAAACAAAAATCTCCCTGCCTCAATGGGAATTTAACATAGAGGTGTGCATACTGTATTTATGCCCCCTGTATTTTAAGGAAGAGCATTTATTTATTCAAAATATATTATTCATTCACAAAGAAAATTGGTGTCCTTAAAGGTTGGATTTTCCTACATTTTTTAAATTAAGGCATACAGATTAATTTCCAAAAGCTGTTTTTTTATTCCACTTTTAATCAACTTTAGCCTGGGTGTGTAAACTTTCTCAAGCCACTGTACACCACGTGGTTGTCCTCGTTAACGAATGAGTACATAAAGCTGGTGAGGGTGACGTCCCTCTGTCTGTGCTCCAGGACATTCCCATCCCAACGCTGAAGGAGATCTTCGAGGCGATGAAGGGAAACTCTCAGGTGGAGTTTCTGAGCATCGCCGCGACCCGTAGCAACGACCCTGTCGCCTATGTGAGTACCGTAGGAAACGGCTCAGCAGCTCAGCTGACTGACGTCTTTTCTACTGTTTTGGTTTTTTATTTTGTTGATATGGAAGAAAACGATAGTCTTAGAGCCGCTGATGTCATATGTAGATATTAACCCTTGTGTTGTCTTCCCGTCAAAATTGAAAATTAACACATTTTTGACACTTTTTATCCATGTTTTTAACTTTTTTTAACGTTTTTCTCCCTTTTTTTCAACACTGCTGATGTTTTTTTTCAATGTTAGTCACTTTCTTGATGTTTTCAACACTACGTAACACCAACTTATTAACTTTAGTTTTACAGATATTTTTTGGAATTTATGGTCAATGAACCTCATTAATAGAAAATAATACCTAATGTTTGAGTTAGAAAAGCAGAAATTAGGAATTATTTAGACTAAAATTAAAGGAATGGATGTTGATGGATCATCACAGACTGGAATATGTCAACTTTTACTCAATACTATTTGGAAACCACCTTAAAAAGATTTGTATTCGCCAAAGAGCGTTGTGTGGAATCAATCATGTTAGTTTGGGTATTTAAAAAGAACATTGATATAGGAAAACGGGTGAATTTGACCCGAGGACAACATGAGGGTTAAAACCTGTTAGGCACAAAACATTTCTGCGTCTCTACCATTGAACCCTTGCTCTACCAAAGTTCCAGTAAGAATTTGATTTCATATTGAACATTTGTTATAATCCTATCCCCCGTACCGTGGAATGTTTCAGATAAAAGCTCTTTAAAGTGTGTGTGTGTGTGTGTGTGTGTGTGTGTGTGTGTGTGTGTGTGTGTGTGTGTGTGTGTGTGTGTGTGTGTGTGTGTGTGTGTGTGTGTCAGGCATGTGCTGAGATGCTGCAGGAGAACACCAGCTTGCAGAGTCTTAATATTGAGTCCAACTTCATCACTTCAGACGGCATGATGGCGATCATCAAAGCAATGACCAGCAATGCCACACTGGTGGAGCTTAAGATTGACAACCAGGTCAGAAACCCCAGATGTACCGGACTGTGCGTCTGAATCTGCCGTCTGATTGGTTGACACGTCAGTATTACATAAGAAGTCTGATTCGACGTGTGTTTTGAGAACACTTGTCTCCCCTTACCATACAGAGGCAGAAGTTGGGAGACTCCGTTGAGATGGAGATCGCCTCCATGTTGGAGAACAACTCCAGCATCCTCAAATTCGGATACCACTTCACCCAGCAGGGTCCGCGCGCCAGAGCGGCCATGGCCATCACACGAAACAACGACATGAGTGAGAATCGCTCCGAAATTTAATCTAAAGTTTAATTTGTCCATGTAGAATTATGGAAAAAAATGGAGTAAATATTTAGGCGTCAACAATACGTTTTTTAAAATATATTCTACAAGGCCAGGGTTTTTGGTTTTTTTTGTATCAGTTTTTACAAATAACGGCCTAAGGCCTTTAGTAAATTGTTATATTTTATCTTAATTTACAATGTATAAACACATCATAGACAGTGTCATAGATGAGTGGAGGTTATTATTTTTAAAAATCGTATCTAATTGTAATCATTAATTTACCAGAGAGATGTGGGTTTCTATGTGTAATTTGTTTGGCTCATACATTTTCAGGTACCCTTGTTTTTACTATGTTATGTTATAGAGTTTGAGTTGGAACATTTGTATTTTTTAGTTTCTAAACTTACAATAACTGCGAACGAGGCGTGAACAAATGATTGAAACTTGCCCTAAGGGGTCAAATGTTTTGTTTTAAGATTATTTTTTGGGGCTTTTTCCTTTTATTCGATGGTGACAGTGGATAGACGAGGAAAGGGGTAGAAAAAGAGAGGGGATGACAAGCAGCAAAGGGCCCCAGGTTGGATTTAAACCTGGGCCACTGCCAAGGACTCAGCCTACATGGGGGGCACGCTGGGTGAGCTAGAGGCCGCCCCAGCAAGTGGCTTTTTACAGGAACTTGCCCAACGTGGCGTTTTACTTCCCAAGGGCCACTGGGCAACCCTAACTGTTGAACCCTGATATTCAGGATGTACAGTGTGATCTGCACAGGGAGAGATTTGTGTGAAAAAATGATCTTAAATGCAGTTATTGGCTAGATGCCATTAAAATAATTAGATATAAACTTTGAAATGCTATAATTTTCACTGTTATTTAGTGTCATATCTCATCTTTTTTCTCTCTCTGCAGTTCGCCAGCAGAGATTAAGATGAAAGCAACAAGGAGCAAACAAACCTCGGTGCCTGCAGACACACTCGTGCCAGCTTTCCAAACGTGGAGCCCAAAAGCCAAACAACCCCCCCCCTCCCGAATTAAGATGGGTCGTTGTGCAGCCCATCTAACATCCATGTCTAACCATTTCATGTCATTTACCGCAGCCAGCTTTGTTTTGTAGACTGCTGAATTCATCATAAAGGCATGTATAGGTCACAAGCAAAATGTGAAGTGTCTTTTTTTTGTGCTTTTTAGTTTGAACATCGCCAACATCATCCCAAACCTAAAAACACTTTCATGAAATTTCATTTCATTCATGAAAACATTTTTAATGTGGTGCTATCTTGTAGGAGAAAAAAAACTGTAAATACTTTAAATAAAAAAATGTATTCAAGTATTTTTTTTGTAAATGCTTGGTAATTTTAATTTTTTGTATTGTATCCACACCTTATCTGAACATCACACATTTACATTGGATTTAGGAATATCATTCTTAACGAATGTTGGTTCAAATGCACCAAAGAAGCACATACTTTGATGTATTTAAACGTCCCCAGCTGGAGCTGCACAGAATAATTTTGCAGAAGCTCTTTCGTGTAATTTTATAGAATTAAATAGAAACATTTAATCGTGTAATTTTAATTTGCATTAAGGATACCGAACACACAGGGTTTCAAACGACACATTTACAATATGACAGCAATTCTGCAGGATATCCCGGATTTTTGGGGTTTGAACTCTTCATATCAAGAATCACGGCACTTTAATCCCTTAATGTCTGTCCTGATCCTCTGACTTCCCTTGAGCACCTGAGCTATTTTTAACCCCACCAAACCCCCGATGGGAAAACGTAACCTAGTCCACTGGGCTTGAGTTACCTTGTTCAAATATAAGAACCAATTTGAAGAGGGTTACACCGGTGGGCACCCACAGAGATTTATGAACAGAGACAGCTGCTAACCTCTGAGGATGTTGACAGCATTGCTGGGGTTCCGACAATT
>NC_048412.1:26531378-26550233 GCF_013103735.1 Etheostoma cragini | reverse complement strand
ACGGCAATGCATGATTTCAAAATGTAGTTAAAAGTTAGACATTGATATATTTTTCCTTACAGAATTTTACAAGTGCTTTTGTTTTACACAGCCAAGTCGCCACAAGTCAGAAAGATCTTCCAACATATTCCGTGCCTCCCCATGTCACGGTGGTCACTCTGAACGCCAAAATAATTAAGTGGCCGTGCTTTGTGCACATATTAGCAGGGTCATCAGTAAGTAACCCATGTTATGTCCCCCCCCCATTCCTACTGACTGTGTTGTCCAATTCAAACCAAATGTGCTAAGCCGGGCGCTGAACAAACACCGCCAAGAATGCTAACCAGTGGCTCCACTAACCAGATTAGCACCAATACAGCCTATCTGCTGCTGATTTATAGGATTAGTCCAACCAGTGAGGAGATGGAACCCAGTAAATAGACGACAAAGGGTGACGACAAGTCACTCATTCTGTAGGTTGTAAGTATGGATGTAACATATGAAAATGTAGCAGCACGGTTATAGTTGTCAATCCCCCATGTAAGTTGAGTGCAGATTTGAGTCGCGCATGCGTCAATTTGCAACAAGTGTAGCTGTGAGTTGCGCTTCTGTCACTTAGCAACAAGTAGCCTACACAACGCTAAAGAGAGACTTCTTTAATGTCAATATAGTAAAAATTGACCTAGTTAATCGAGTTTGTTCACTGCTGGCTACAAGCTAGCAATCAAACACAACAAAGGCTGTCACTTGACTGACGTTTTGAGCTAAGAATAGCAATCAATAATAGATAGCTAATATGTTGTTGAATTGTTTCCCATCTTCTGTTAGTTTGCAATGTTGCAAAAGTTTATTTCATGGATTTCACAAATTACAGTATGACAGTTATGTCGTAAACCATTAAATCTGAGCATGCTCAACTGACATCGGCACACGACTTACATTGGGGGGTGAACATAGTGACCAAAATGATCATGTTTTTTGATATAATTGCAGTATTTTTAAAAGTATGTTCAATGCCTTTAACAGTAACTTTTTCAGGTTAACTACCTTCAATCAGCTGTCCTTTGGATTTCTTATATTAACCTAAACATGTTCATTCTTCCGACTAAGTCCTCTTAGAGACCTGATGAATGTCCTGAGCGCTGTCATCTCCTCCTCCCGCCATGATTCCAACTTCAAGAAACGCACAGTGTAGGCTACGCAGTGCGCCTGAGCGGAAACTTAGGGACAATCGGATGTAGCTGGGAAGGATTAAATAACCTGTAATTATTATCGTCAACACTGTTACCGTGGTTTACTGTTACACCGGTATCCGTTACCTCCCTAGTTGTCAGACATTTAGATGAAAAGACAAGTGTTTCAAGCTTTCAGTTCTGCTCTTCTGAACCTTAAGGGCCCATGAACAAGATGTTAGGCTGATGTTGGTCAAGTCAGTTTGTTAACACTGTTTTACAGTCACACTGTGCCAAGTCAAAAGCTGAGATCAGGGAACGTGGCAATATTACTAAAAGATGTCAGACAGGGCAAGAAACATGCAATCAGACAGACAGATTGTGAACAAACCCTCCGCTTTAGCAAAACTTATTTGGAATTGAAAATGTGGGCAACAGGTGCAATAATTATTACCCAAACTGTCCGTCGCAAACATCGACCACAGTTTACAGACGGGCTTCTTCATTTAACTTTGACCTACTGGCTTTTGCCATAGTTGACCATGACTGTCAATATGGATGTTCTCACTTTCAATGTTTAGCTCCAAATAAAGTGGTTTTGATTATCTGAATGAACTGGGAAACTAATGCCCAAGTAATCATGAACCACAATCATCCTTTGATCTGAGAAAAACAACACTGCCAGTGCCAGAAGAGCCTTAGTTCACAAAATTGTATTCTCCTGAAATCTCATTCAAAATCAGCTTTATGTTACTGTAGTGACAACAACACTAGCAAACATTGTCAGCAACTTAAGAGTGACAGGAATTTAATATAAAACAAAACAAAAGGGCTTTTTTTTTCTTAAATTATTTGCAAGTGGAAATTACACATTCTTAAATTGTGAGTTTCCTGGTAAAATAAAAGCATCAAAAGCTGCAGCTGATGATCACTGGTGACCAGCAGGGATTTGAGAGTACATATGTACTGTGGAATGAGCACAGAAAGACCATGGAACTCAATGGAAGGTTGATGAATAGCACAATAACTCTTTAATGAAGTCCTTGCAGGTGGTGCTCCGGCCGATCCAAACAGCGTGAGTTCTCTGAATGTACCAATGTGGAACAAGTTCATCTGTGTTTTTCCACAGTTCTAAGTTGTCTTAGTGACTTGGAGGTTGAGGGCCCAATGAAGTAGGCTCCTCCTCATCTGAATCAAACTCCACATTCTCGTCCCTCACCCACTGGCCGCTTCGGTCTGGCAACCACCCGTCACTAAGAAATAGACAAAGCAAGATCTTCTAGATCATCTAGCAGTGAGAATGCACAACTTCCGCCAAGTGGAAAATAAGTTGTGTACCTACCTTTTCAGTTTGAGGTAGTGCTCCAGCTCTCTCCTCCTCTGCGCTGTCATGGGTTCTACCTCCTGTGTCACTGCCTCGACCTTAATGTCTGCATGTGACCCCTCACTGGCTGCACAACACACAGCATGCACAGTTAAAGCTAAATCAGATTAGGGTTTTTATCGACACAAAATCTGAAAATAAAAAAACCTTCCTGTTACAGGACCTGACAAAAACTCCAAAAAGTAACTCGGGAGAACCACTGACCTCAAAGAAAAGACAGCACCGTTAAACATCCTTTAGTCAATTTCAGCACTTAGCAAAGAAAATGTCACTTTATCTGCTCATATTATGCTAATTTTCAAGTTCATAATTGTATTTTGAGTTTTGTGCCAGAATAGGTTTGTGAGGTTTAATTTACAGAAAACATGTTTGTTGTACCGCACATTGCTGTAGCTCCTCTTTTCACCTTGTGTGTGGAGCTCTCTGTTTTAGCTACAGAGTGAGGCATCTCACTTCTGTTCCATCATGGTTGGGAGTCCCTAATGCGCAGTAAGGACTGCTAGCCAGTCAGAAGCAGAGTATGAGGGCAAGGCATGCTAGCAGCTTGTGTTAGCATTAGCTAGCATTGTAACGTGTTACAAAGTGATGCACGTTTGTCACGGAAGTAAAGATTTTGCAAACTTTGTGCACCACGAGAAGTTGTGAACAAATCACTTCTGTGATCTTCTTCCGTGTTATGATGAGGTTTTGTTTCTAAAAAAAAGACTAGAAAGTTGATTGAAAAGTTGGTTGGTTGAAACAGTTAGTTGAAAAAGTTGGTTGAAAAAGACTAGAAAGTTGATATTTTTAGGGCAGCGTACCTGCAGGCGGTAAGTGAGATATTGAACACAAAGTTTAATAGTTACAAGGCTGTTGTCCAGAACATTGTTCCTCTTTATGTACCCTTTTTTTTTCAACATTTGTGTTGCCTTCTTTGAAACTATTCGTGCCTTGTACTACTGTCCTACTTTTTACAAGTTTCTTGCTTTTTTTTAAGTTACGTCACAGTTTTTGAAGTTTTGGATACTATTTTTGACCTAGTCTTGCCTGACTTCCTTCCTTAGTCTACCATCTTTTTCCAATGTTTTGTCTCCTTTTTTCATTAGCATTTAAAGGGCATTTAAAAGGCTCTTTAGGAAATATATCGCTGACGGCGCTGCACTGTTCCTCTTTATATAGACTTTTTTCTACCAAAAATGATTAGTGCTGGTTGGGGTTTACTTGACTCAAAGAAACTATTCAAAAAGATTAAAAGAAATTATTGAAAAAGGTTTGAGAACCACTGGTTTAGGGTATGTGGGTATTTTGGCATCTGGTCCATTGTCCTGGACTAGGTGTAGTTTATTGTATGCATGACACAATAATGAGAAGAAATGTTCAAAAAAATATTTGTATCTTCATACAGACTTTTACCTGCTGTGCAGCCACCTAATGTGCTCTGTGATGAACTGTTTGAAACATCAGTTTTCCGGCATGCCTTTTTTTGTCCGGATGCTGTTTTGCTGAAAGAGTTTTCACTGGAATCTGAGCTGATTCTCAGGGCTCCTTCTCCAGGATTTGTACTTGAAAACAACAACACATTTATGTTCATTAAGCAGCGTTGTAGTTCTTTTTCTTGAAATATTTGTAGGAATCATTTTAGTGAATAACCTTTGGTTAAAACTCACCTGGTTTTAATATGGCAGCTGTTGTATGGTACAGTCTTCAATAAGGCGTGATGTGTCAGCTTCCGTGTTTGGGCCAGTAAAGGGGCTGAACACGAGGGCTTCTTAAAACACAACCAAACATCTTTTTGTAGAATTATAGAAGGTTCTCAAAAGCCACCGAGTGCTCGCTCAGAAGTCAGCTCTGCCAAATGCTCGGCCTTGTGCTGTTCATCTTTTCCACAACAAGCAACAAATTGGTTTTAAGTAGGATATCAGCTGTCGAGGTTATATGGGAGTCACAAGGGGCACCACACAATGTCCTCAACACAAGACAACAATATGACTCAACGGTCTAAGTCAGTCAAAGAAAGATTAGGTCTGTTCAGCTCATGTTCTTCTCTAAACTGTGGAGTCATTGAAATTCTGCCTGTTGCAGGATCAGGTTGAATTCCTGCATTCTAGGAAGCATTTTCTTCTTCTCCTTCATACAAATACATGCATCAAGATATGTTGAAAAGTTAGCTTAACACAAAGTTCTAAGAGGGGCCTGGGTAATCAGTCCCATGCAACTTGGGGGAGAGAGAGAGAGAGAGAGAGAGAGAGAGAGAGAGAGAGAGAGAGAGAGAGAGAGAGAGAGAGAGAGAGAGAGAGAGAGAGAGAGAGAGAGAGAGAGAGAGAGCGCGACCTCATGCTTGTGTTATGCTGTTACCAACCTGTTTTGAGTCTTCAGTCTGGACATAGTTTTCGTGGTGCCTTTTTGTCATTTCATTCTTCAACCGTGCTTTCTTACCATAGAATGCTTTTAATCCTACATAATACAACATGAAAAAGAATGAATGTTTATTGGACCTACAATGTCTAACATGTTTTCACAACAATAAGATGTGCACATAAAAAACAACAACTGAGCATTAGTCGCTCAGCAATGTAAGTTACGTTTACCTTAACTTAAAACTGCCGAATCAGAATCTAACTTTGTGATGTCAAGTCCAGACATCCCATAAAGTAACGTGATTATTGACCAAGAACTGAATCAGTGAGCTAAATTCGTCAAAACACAAGGATGTCTATTAGGGATGGGGGGAAATACTGGATACAGCATAGTATCACGATATTTTCAGTGTCAATACTGTATCAATACACAAACGCCAAGTAAGGATATTTTATTATATATGTGTTGGTCATTTAGTCTGCTTGACAATCCCATTGTTTATTATTGCAGCAATAAAATTGAAGGGATATGAACAAACAGAGAAATGTATCTTTTTACATGAAATAGATGTTGACAAATTTCTTTTTGGGGACGTCATTTAAAATTGGGAAAAATCAGAAGTTTAAAAAAAGGTTATGATTTGCTAAATATCACAGAATATTGCAATGTGTTTAAAATCGCAATAATATCGTATCGTGGCATGAGTATGGTGATTATATCGTATCAGGAGACGTGTGGTGATTCCCACCCCTACTGTCTATTATAAAGTTTCACTAGATGTCTCAAGAAAATAAAGGAAACCACCACCTAAACATAAAATAACTCAGGGAATTAACTAAACATTATAAATGAGAGTGTCTCTTTGCATTGGGTGTCACCTTCTAGATGCTTCTTTCCGTTTCTGTGGACTGTCAACGTATCAACTGTATCAAACACAGGACGGTAGGAGCACACAAGGCACGTGTATCTAGAAACAGGATAACCAGGTTGAATTTTAACTTAATGTCATCCGTTTCTACGCATCTTACAGCCAATAAAAAACTCAAGTTACAAGATTTTATTTCCCAAACATGTTCATTTCACCTTCCATTTTTCATAAGAGCTGCTTCATCTTCTGGAATATAATGAGACAAAAGATCTGCCACGCGCCGTTTCTGAAACGCAAGACAATAATATTGGTAAGCAATAGTAGAGTGGTTAACACATTGTTTACAGTTTCAGAGATTCTACTCTAACACTACAGCGAGCTAGCAGAATGCTAACCATAACAACAGGTATAATCCTTCACTAAAGTAACTTTTAGAAAAGCTTTAAAGTAAATTGTTACCTTCAGGATGTTCAACTGACTCTTGTCATCGCCCTCTCGTTTAAAAGACATAATTATTATGGTTATTAATCTGAAAACAGACGTCAGTAACAGGTTAGCATAGTTGGCTAGCTAGCTACTTCACGACAACAAGAAGCTAAATGCTGATAGCAATGTTGCGTTCCTAGTCAACGGAGGAAATAGGAAATACAAGTTCCCTTATTAAAAAATACCGTTCAGCCCAGTTTCTATGTGGTAAATTGTTTTGATCTCAGAGCTAGTTTGGCAATGGCCAATTTCTCTTACTTTTGAAAGACTATACAATTATTACAACGTCCTGACTAGACTAAGCAACTTACTATATTTTGCATTCGCTTGGTTTAGAAATGTTTGGTATACCTGTAAACATTCAACTCTTATATATTTAAAACGTGCTAAATTTGTCTGACGCTCAGAAAACATTGAACATTAGTTAGTTATTAATAATATACAGTAATTTGTTCAAGCATAGATATACTGCATGAAATTAATTTTAAAGATATAGCCAGTCTCAATTAGTTTTGGGGTTTTCCAATTTTTATGAATGCAGCGCAAGTAAAGTCTCATGGGAATTCAATCAGCTGAACTCGGCAGTCATGGCAACATGTGCAGCACACAGCTTAATCCAGGAAGCAACTTTCTCTGCAGCTTTTCAGGTTTTTGTTTGAGAGATGTGGTAGGTGAAACTTGTTGTCAAGTAAGTTAGTGTCATTAGCATAAATTCAACGGGTAACGTTAGCGAGATACAGACATAGTTTGACACTCTGAAAAAAAAAAAACGAGCTTCAACGTTAATTAGCAAGCTAGGTGAAGTTGATAGCTTAGCTGGCAGGCTAACTAGCTAAGCTGCTAGGTTGCTTACTTCGCATATATGTAGGCTAAGTAGGCTGTAAAATAGGCTGTATTCTCATGATGTCAACAACATGTAAGTTGGCTTGCAACGTACGGCAATTGTTCGGTTGCTAACTCAACTCAACTTTACGGTACATAGCTAGCTAGGTAAGTGGTTCACGACTATGTCCGGGGAGCGAGCACCTTTGCCAGCCGGGGGGAACGGCTTACTCCGCGGGGGCCGCACACGGTCTTACGGCAGTTTGGTCCGTTCTCCGCTCTCTCCGGTTCGCCAGAGACGCATTGAACACAACATTCAGCCAGGAGAAACTCTACAAGGCTTGGCCCTGAAATATGGAGTGTCTGTAAGTATTACTTTTCCTTAAGTAATTCATTGAAGCCTATATTGGAAATTAGAGCGATATCATTCCTCCACATTGAATATAGCTTTATGTAATGTTTTGGGATAAGCAAAATAAACATGAATTGTTATTTGTTAGAACTACCATATACATGTTTGTTATTGTTTTCTTTTGTTTACCTCTTATTGTGGTTTAGTGAAATAAAGTTTTGTCAAAAATCACAAGAAGTAGAGCACTTTAATTACATTTTTCAATTGTTCACTTTGCATGAATTAACTGTTTAATTGGAGTGCTGTCTTGCTCGTGATTTTAGTAAAAATAAAAATAAAAGCGAAGAGTTCTAAAGATTATATTTTCAGGGGGCGAGCTAGCTTTAGTCAAGTTAAAAAAACAGTTTACAAAAGGTTGATGAGGTAATCTTCCCTTCCAGATGGAGCAGATCAAAAGAGCGAACAGACTGTACACCAATGACTCGATATTCCTGAAAAAGTCCCTGTTAATCCCTGTGCTGTCAGACTTGGACCACTGTAATAACGGGGTGGATTTGGTTGAAGGGAACAGTGAAGAAGACTGTGCCTCTGCTCAAAATGGGCACACGGGGAGCTCCTCTGAGAGGAAACAAAATGATGGCGAAGAAAGGGTGGCAGACCTTACTCCAGTGGATTTTTTGAAAAGGTTGGATTGCTTGATAAATCAGTCGAAGCAGGCTGCTGTCAAAGGATGCCAGGAAGCAGAGCAAAGGTATGAGTACATGGCTCTCCCAGCATGTGTGTACACTGGTTGTTCTGACACAGTAATGCTTAGGGCTGCACCATATGAGGAAAATAGGCAATAACGTTGAATACCGCGATAGAGGTAGTAGCTGCTATAAGTAAACTAATATTAAAGTGTACTTTTAGTATTCTGCTAATATACATCAAACTGCTTGTTGAATTGAAATTAAATGAAAGGAAATCATTTCCAACATCTTTTATATTATTGAATTGAACAAATTGAATGTTGAGTATAAAAGGTGCCACTAAAAAAGTTACAGTAACATTTTAAAGTGCAGTTTTCTACAGATTTTCTTTCAGCCAACAACATTTTTTTTTTTTTATGTCTTTCACAATGTTTTGCAGCCTTTGGCAATGTCTATTTATGGCGGTATATACTGTATGTGCCTCATTCCTGAGCAAGTAATTTAATGTTTTGAGGACAGAACTATATTTTGCAAGCATATAAAATTACAGGAACACAAAATAATTTTGTTTGAATTAACATAAACCTATTCCGTGCTCCATAATTGTATTTACATGTTTGCTATTATCTATGTTAACATCCAGTAATATCCACTCTCACGCCGTTTACTCATGGGACCTCTCAAAAACTCTCACTGCGCGCAGGAAGACGGTGCTGCGCTCTGGTCATGTCTCCCTCGCTTGCAACCTCTGCACTCTGGTTTTGTGGCACACTTGTAACGCTGTGAAAAATGTAAGCAAGTGTGTCAAGAGTTGAGCGTGCAGAGGTTGAGAGCGAGGGAGACGTGACCCGAGCACAGCAGCATCTACAGTCTCCGTGCAGAGTTTTTGAGAGGGCCCATGAGTTATCTCTGTGAGAGGGGTTATTATTGCACGTTAATATGGATGATGGCAAACATGAAAATACATTTATTGAGCACGGAATAGGTTTGTGTTTGCTCAAGCAAAATTATTTTGTGCAAGTGTTAATTCCTGAGGTAAAAAGTTTGGCACGCTGCCTTAAAATGCATTTCTTCATGCATTTATTCTGCCGACGTTTCGCTGTGAACATTATCAAAATAAATAGTGAAATGCTTATGGAGCCAAAGTGGGCAACAGCTTTTATTTATTTACAAGTCTACTTCTAGTGGTCAGCATCTCACGGCAGCCCTGGGTGTGTGTGTGTTACTTTTCTATGTTATACCAAGTGAGTCCAATACTGAACAAACCCTTCCACCTCCCTGGCCTCCCCATTCTTATTAACCACTATCAGATCAAAAGGCATGCAGTTTGTGAGGCTGATTCTGTGAATTATATCAGTCTTAAGACTTACTTTATCTTCTCATCTGTTTATTCGTCACAGGGTTGCTGCCCTAGAAGCAGCTTGCACCAGCAGGACATCAGACTGTCGGCCGCTTACAAGGTCGCAAAGTGTCAATTTGTCTTCCAGAATGCAGCAGCAGGCATCACATGTGGCAGTGCCCCTAACTATCACCAAACTCACCAAGAAACTGAGAGACCACGAAGATGAGATATTCCAGCTGTGACATGTTGTTCTTCCTGTCGCACCCTTGATCATTAAAGAAAGCCACATCACATGGTTTGGCCTCCAGGACAGTAGAGCATTATAGATAAAGTGATCCTGCTGCTGAATGAACCTAAAGTATTTTCATATTTGCCATATTTAATGTAGACCTTGACAGGTTTTTGAAAATGAACACTGCACTTGTAGTCTTATTTGTTTCGTGAGACAAACTGTAGATGATGTGTGAGTTTAGCTGTGTTTAGCATGTTTTCAACAGCAGGAAACCAGAGTGTGAAATATTGAAACTGAGATTTCGCAGTCACAAGTTGCTTCAGTCATATGACTCTTCATATTTACAACCCAACAAGTGGTTTGTGTGTAATGCTACCTCACAGCCCGATAATGCAAAGATGGCCAAGTTTTGTGACTAAAACCTTTTATTCATAGTATGAATATATATAGACATATATGTTAACTGGAATATTACTGGAATATTAGCACAATGTTGCTCATGAATTGAGCTCTGTTACTGCTGAAAGAATTACATTATAATGTAGCCAAAATTTAGAAAAGAGACATTTTAGAATGTTTTGGAAGCAATATTTTTATTATGTCATTCATATTTCCTTTTATTTATTAGTTTTTTGGGACAAAAATCCTGTGTGTGTACACTCACACACATGTTTACTGAAACATTTGATCTTTAAAAAACACTTCTGTAACGTAATGGTTTAAATGACATTTCTCCACATTGTTGCTTACACAAAGAAGAAAATATGTCATCATTTAAATGCAAAATTACAATATTTGACTATTCCATATGGTGGAGTGTCAGTCAGGGCTTAATTTATTCCCTCCACGTCTGTTTTAATTATTTCTTTGTAATATTAAACCCTAAGAACAACACTTGTTTTAATCTCAGCCAATGTCTGTGATCCAATCTTCAGCAAAAAAGGAATTATAGGTTTAACATTCAACACCATTTAAGAGTCAGTCTTTTTGTTGATTCTTCTAAAAATGTGTTGAAGCTGAGATTGCAAAGTGTCGGTCTAAGTAATTTTCTACTGTGCGATTATTTGCTTTATTATTGGCTGCATTGACTTCCAGGCACTTTAGTAAATACTGTGCATTGAGTTGCTGAAGCGGCGTCTCGACCAACAGATGGCAGTGCTGTATTACAGTGGCATTGTTCCCTGTCTGTTCTCTTTGTGAAATCTTTCCAGCTGTTCTAACTCCTCCTCCTCCAGATAACCTAACATCAGTAATTCTATGTGAAACAGGTCAACGTCTCCGATATTTCACATTGGATGACATTTCATAATCTAAAACAGTGGATATAGTATGAACCAATTTATATTCAAGTTTGGTTTTGTCTCAATAGACAAGTGTATATATATATCACAATTATACAGTATCATCTCGAAACATTAAAATCTTGAGTAATGATAGCACGTTAAATTTAACTCGGAATCCAGAGCACAAATGTAACGCACTGAGTCAACCAACTTTTATGTTTTATTCCCATATGTTCTTTGAGAACAATAGGGCAGCGGTTTTGTTCTCCAATCAATTGTCTTACGTTCTTACGTTGCAAGTCCTCCGCAGCGGTAAGACCAATTGTGTTCAACAGGTCTGAGTCTTAGCTGAGTCTGCCTGTTGATCTCCCAGTGTCTGTCTGTAATTGTAATATTTCTATGTCATATTGTGCCGTCCTCCATAAGTTTGTCGAGTCCTTTGCAGATCTTGGTAAGGTGGTCTCGGAAGGGGCCGCTGGGCTCGTACAGTTTGGTCAGGAGCTCTGGGTCAGAGAAATGGTTGAAGACGTGGTTGATGCGACCGTGGGATTTAGGGGTGAGGTGGGAGTTGACTAGCTTCAGCAGCAGATCCCTGCAGCTGGTCAGGAGTTCTGCCATCACTGCTTTATCAAAGGTAAAATCCACCTGCACCAGCCGGGAAATATAATGTCAGAATGTTACTGTTAGGGTTCATCTCCCATATCTTAATTGGATAAAAGACATAATCCAAAAGGGGATTTTTAACTGTCAGATGACTTGATAAATATATTAATATCAAACTCATGTGTTCTGTATTAATCAAGTCTTTTATTGGGATATCTTTCCTTTCTTAAAAGTAATATGAAATACAAAAGTTCACTTAAAAGCATATACGTGTATTTATTTTATCTAGAAATGACAACTTTTCTTGCAGTTGTCATTTAGATCTAAAATTTAAAAGGGGTACTATACAAACCTATTTATATTCTGTCATGTTATGAAAGCAGCGATTGATAAATAAATGAAGGTCCTTGAGTTTGTAGTTGGACTTAAATGAAACCAAAGACTTCATAACAATTCTCCAAATACAGAACACAGGAATAGACTATAGTGGATGTTACAGTTTTCTGGTAAGTGCAGCTGTTTTTAATGAACTTGGACATTGTCTCCGTGAACAATCAGACTACTGGTGTCATATTATTGAGTTATTTATCTCTTTGATTGATCAGAGGAAAGCCTTTAAATAGGGCTGCTCATTTATGGAAAAAATCATAATCATGATTACTTTGGTCACTGTTGAAATGATTACTTAACATGATTAGTCATTGTCTTTTGGAAAGATTATTGAACCTAAAAAATAGACAGTGAAAACACATTGAAGTGTTACATTTACCTTAATACTATTGCCATTTGAACATGTTTTTATTTTTTACAGAACATAAGACAAAATAACGAGTATACTTGCAAAATGTATTGTGCAAAATAATGTATTGTACCTTTTGTGTGATCATTGGGAGCAGAACTTGTTATCGTCAGTTACATTTTGATTAGTTGCACAACCATACATGCTAAAACCCGCATATTAACAATTGATAATTTGGAAACGTACCTCGTAAAAGCTGATGGCCGTCATGGCCCCTTGGTGCAGCTTCTTCTTAAAATCGGTGGCCACTCCTAGCTCCTCTGTGCTAAAACGGTTGTTCCTAAACAGCAAGCCAATCTTCACGGCAATCTTGACCAAGTCTTTGATCACCTTCTGGGCCTCTGTTTTATTACCAGAGTACTCTTTGGAGACGCGGTACAGTTCATCCAGGATCTCGCTGGTGTTGTCGTCAATGAACATTTGGACAGAGCTTTTGGTGGCCATGGAGCTCAGGATCTTCTTCTGCGCCCTCAAGGCCATGTCCTTGGAGCTGAAGGAGTCCATGGTTGCCTGAATTGTCAGAGAGACAAGGCCAAAGACAGTTTAGTGATTAAAACTTCAGTAGTACATGCTTAATTAGTACCTTCCCAACATTTGTGAGAAGTAACAGGCTACAATTGGACTGACATTAGCAAACTGCACACAATACTCCCAAACTCAGAGACACATTTGCATTTCCCGCTTTCTCAGATGAGATTGTGAGTTCACTAGTGTGTATTAGACAGAAGTGTTACACCCAAAATGTAGATGTCTCTGCAGATGGAACGTATTTCCTGTCACTGTCTGTCCATACATGACACCAGATTACAGCTAACCAATAGGAATGGTTGTGCTGCTTTTCTCCATTACATGAATACAAGTGCTAAATGTAAGCGTGAGTACCCATGCAACAAAAAAAATAAAGATATTCATAGACTCAGCCTTTAAAGAAGAGGAAGAACAACTTTCACATCTGTTTGCTGCTTGGAACAATTTCATGTCTTTTACTGGCAGAAGAGCAGCTCCAGTGGACTAGTTGGAGGTTAAATGCCATGTTCAAGGGCCAACCGATTGTTTTTATGGAGGATTGGGGAGGGCAACACATGTTCACCTTTCTTATCCACCTTTCCAAGATGATCTGGGGATTTGCACTGGCCTCTCTAACCATCAGATTGCCAACTATCCAGTACATTTCTGTGAAACAAATGTTAACAATTTGCACTCAAAGTTTTCACCCTTTTATAAAAATAGAAAGTAAAATTAAGTAAGTAAATTTATATCTACACAGTGCTGAATTAAAAACACATCAACACATCAAATTCGAAGCCTGGCTTTTCTGTAATATTAGCTCCAGTACGTGTTTGTTTTTGTATCTGGCATGCACATATGATGCCAACAAGGGAAAAGTACCATGGAAGGGACTCCACAAAGGCTTTTAATTTCTCCACTGAGACTTTTACCACACATAGCATCCATCACAGAGAAACCCATGGGAGGTCATCAGCATGCATACTGCACATTATGATCCAACTACAAAACCCACTGTTTATCTTTGATTGTCAACACAGTTTGAATTAATTCCTTTTTAATTACATTTAATTTCCGCTAATCTCAAACAAGCAGGCGGATTTGAAGTGAATCATTCACAGAGGAAGGCTACTTTTTTATTTTATTTAGCTGATGAGCGTACAAAGACTAGGCAAACAAAATAATGTTAAATTCTTAAATCAGAATAACAAATATTGAAAGGATCAGATAACTCACAATTGATGAAGCACATGTATGTCATTGTAGAATACATGATAGATAAGTAGTCATCTCACAATCACACAAATGCACACATAACAAATTGAAGTCTTGACTCCTGCTCCACCTTAGTCCAAAGTATTTGCGATGAGTTAGACAGGATCAACAAAGATGTACGGTATCTGTTGCATACATCAGTGCCATTGTGGCTTCTGTGCATCCTCTCTTTACTTCCTGTGTCATCTGTTCTTGCATTCTCAAATATAGCTGGCTTGTTAAAACAGTTACTTGTTACTACATCTTTCGGCGTAATCTTCTGCACTAAATCCCACTCCTGGCTTGTGTGGACAGGTATTTGAGGGAAGCAGGATGGCTGCATAGCTGAGGCAGGCCCACGCCTGCTTTTCCCAGATTGCATTAGTGGCAGGGTAGAATCAGAAAGTGAGCACCTCAAACCCACCGGCTACCTTAATCACTTGCTTGGAATCTGCTTTTGTGCAAAACAACAGCTGTTATTGAAACACCCTGCGCATTAGCAACAGCATACTGTCCATAAGCTGTCAATTAAATGACTGCCTGATGGTTGGTTTAATGTTTCTTTCATGCTTGTTTAATAGGGATGTTACGATGCATCATGAATCAGTTAAAATTTAATATAAATGTGTAAATATTACAACCCGTTAAGATTTAAAAAAATTAATTGCGATGCAATATTTATTGGCCTAAGGTGTAATCTACTTTTGATATCATTTGTTTGACTTCCAATGTCCATACTTCTTAGTTCATTTATTTGACGAGATTTCTTTTCATATTTATTTAGTTATTTTACTGTGTGATTGATTTTTTTTTTTATTGATTTTTTTTATTGATTTTTTTTAGGATCAAATACAATTTCAGTACATCTGTAATTTGCACAGTTGATGTAAATCAATGAATATTCTTGTATAGGAATATCTTTGTCTGCAGCTCATTCTGTTAAAAAACAATTGTGAGAAAATCGTGTTGTGAACGTAAAATTGTAAATCGAATTGGGAGTTGAGTGTATCGTTACTTCCCAGCTTTTATACTAATTAGTTACGGAAATGGTAGTCTATATCCACGTCGTTGCTCTTTTGTAAATTGGAAATTCCGCCGGATGTCCCTCTTTTCGGCTGGATGTCCAGTACCTTTCCCTTTTGTGTTTCCATTTTAAACTCCGGTGGATGTTTGAGGACTATAGTTACCTGCTCCTCAGATCTCTGCGGGGTGAATCCAGACAGCTAGCTAGACTAACTGTCCAATCGGAGTTCTCTGTTGCACGACTAAAATAACCTTTGAACGTACACGTTCCACCTAAACAAGTTCCTTCCTATTCCTAAATTCCTGTTTTGCAGCGGCACCTCGGCTTCATTTGGCGCTTAGCGACGCCCATGACGATTGTGAGTGCAGTTTAAAGAAATGCTAATAAACCAGAGCATGTTTTTCTCCCATCCCGGAATGCTGTGTGGACTAGTTAGACCCTCCTCCGCAGTGCTGTGGAGGAAGGTCTGGTCAAATTCTCGTTGTCCGACTCCAGTGACGCTCAGCGCAAACGGATCCATGGCTCACCAATAAATTTGCGTTAATGTGTGCACCCCAATCCCAGCAGCAACATCCCTAATAAGCAACCAGTCACTTTTATAGCCCATCTCACTGGGTTCCATTTTACATGCACAACCATTCGTTTTGAACAAGTGTCACGTTTCTAATGGCTCGCGTTGTTACAAAAGCTTTGGGTTCCCTGTGGGGAATTAAAGAACATTCATTAGATTAATTTCCCTTAACGGTGATAATGGAAGTGGAGCAGCGTGATAACTATTTCAGATTCATGCTTCAATCTCATTTATTTGCTAAAAAGACTACAGGGATTTGAGGGACATGCACAGTGTGTAGTCATCCGCCAGTATCCCACATAGGGAAAATGTTAAGTCCTCAGCTGGAGCTTGGCTGCTTGGCTTTTTGTGCTTCTACGTTGTTTGTTTTCGTGCCGATCAGTGAGAAGGTTGAGGATCTTTGGAGAGCCCTGAAACATTTGTTTGATACAGCAGCACATTGCCATGAAACCACTTTCCTGTAATGGACGTCAGTCACATCGAACGCTTCCAATGTTGAGCATTAATTTCGCGGAAGAGATGGATTGAAGGAGGCTTTTAAGCGTTGGTTCGTTGTTGACATCAAACAGCGAGTGACTGCATTATATGTTCAAGTGTTTGTTTCTCTCCCAAATGCCTGCTGGATATTAAAAAGCACCTGGGCACTGTGTGAGATCTGAAGAACCAGAAGAGCAAAATAAAAAAAAATAAAAAAGCAGAAGTGTAACTATCACAGTTGAGATAATTCATACTGTGATTCAGAGTTACTGCAACAGCCAGGCGGTGCGGCGTCTTTAAATGCTAGGTTAATGGACAGTCAGAGAGTGAGAGTGCTGATTGGTGAAGCCATCTAGGCTGGCAGGAGAGGAAAATATTTAGCATTCCTTAAATGACTCAAGCATTGAGCCTCAGTGTTTGCCTACATGTATGAACGTGTGGATTTGCATTTTTTGACTAAAAGTTGTTTCCAGTTGTTTTGGGATTAAGGTGTTTTTGTGACTAAATCAAATTGTTTTCTTGTGTGTCCTCACTCTTTCTAGCAATGGTGCTTGTGTATAAAGATAAATCCTCTCACAGGGCATAGTGAAGCCCCTTTTGACTCAGCCAATCTAAATGTGCCTCGTACTGTTACTCGAGCCGCTGGGCCGCGACACCGTTAGCTCGACTGTCCTCCTCACTGACTCTCATCATCAGGCCTGGGGACGGGTTCAGTGGAGACAGAGTTGTAGCTGGTGAGTGGATGGGGTTAGGTCTCTGTTAGCTGCTCCGCAGCCTTTTATCAGATTGAACAATGAGAATGTTCCAGTGAAAAAAACAAAACAACAATAATAAAGCCATATTACTCAGCTGAAAACAAGGCTACTGTTGAAAGGTTATCACTTAGCTACAAGGGAGGTTGTATTGAGCTGGTAGAAAGTTTTATTTTCTCCTGATGAAGAACCAAACAATAACCATTAAACTACAGGATTGTTGTGTCCTTAGACAGCAGTCTTCTTTGCAAGATGAGTATTGAGCCCAGGATGAAACGCCAGCTGTGTGTTCTGAACTGGGGCAACAGGGCTAAAAGTTCACATGTGTAGATCTTGTTTTCTCTTACTTCAGTGGCATATTGATTTCTTAATGTAAATGTTTAAGATTTAGGTTGATATTTAGTTTTGAAATAGTTAGTTGGATGGTGATGGCGCAGTGGATGTGACACATGTCTTTGGCGTGGGAGATCTGGGTTTGATTCCCACTGTGATACATCAACCAATGTGTCCCTGAGCAAGACACTTAACCCCTCGTTTCTCCAGAGGTGTGCAACCTCTGAGATATATATATATATATATAAAGTCACTTTGGATAAAAGTGTCAACTAAATGACCTGTAATGTAAAGTTTCATTTGACTAATGTTATGTTTTATGTGCTTTTAAGTAACAGACTAAAAAGCATTTGGAAATCTTCCGAAAGCACATATTACAGTTTCTCTTTCAACATTGCACAACTCTTACAAATAGCCGTTGCTAAACCCCGCCACCCATCTACGATGCCTCAAAAGAGAAGCGAAACAGGCAGCAGAGGCCCAGAGTTTGTATCTGTCCCTTGTATCTGCACTACAATGTGAGTGACATTGCACCCGTTCACTATATATGACTTTATCAATGACTTAACGTGCTTCAAGTCAAAGTAGGCCAGTGAATATTGGATCAGTCTACCGTCTGGAGAGTTGAATTGAGCAACTCCCAACTTGTGCAAACAACAGTGTGAGCTCTACATCTGTGCATTTTACTGTAACTTGTTCCAGCATGACTCTGAGCATACATGCATATCTCCCAACCCGCGCTTAAGATGGGGAAGTGGAGAGCGGTCACAAATATTGTTCCAATCATCCCGCTACTCAGTCTGTCTCTTCTGGTTGCCAGCGATGTAAAAAAAAGAAAAGCAGAACTAAACACTTATCTGGACCTAGAAGATTTATTTATTTTATGGTCACATGAACACGGCAGAAGTTCTCTTACCTGTGTGTGTTGAGTCCCCCTCCCTCTTGGTGTGTGTCAGATATCTCTCTCTCACTCTGCTCTGTGTTTCAGGTTGACAGCACAGTCCGGTTGATTTAATGACAGCACTTTATCTTCACCACGAGCAGAACCAAAACCTGAAAAAACTGCCCTCCTGCCGCGCTTCTGTCAGTGCTTCCACCCTGTCTTAAGATAATGTTGAGTTGTACTTCCTCAAGGAACTAACTTGCTATGACACACCTCTTTCTCTCTCTCTGTGTCTCTCTCTCTCTCTCTCTCTCTCTCTCTCTTTCTTTCTTTCTACCCTCTCTCTACCCTATCTTTTGTTTCCCTCTGAAATTTAAATTCAAAGTCTTCAAACCCCCTGTATTTCTCTCTTGCCCTTGCTCATCACACCTTGGCACCCTGTGATCCGGTCTGTTCCTCTCCCTGCTCGTCTCTGTCTGTATGGCTGACGTTGTGCCTCTGCTTGTTCTGACAAGTGAAAACCCCAGAAAGAATTTAGCAATGATCCAGGGATGCAGCCAGTTGATAGGGGAGTGGCTTTACCCCTTGTTTTGTGTTCACCTTGGTTGGAATGCAGCTCCTGTCAGTGCGGCTGAGCACCCTGTCCCTCCCCATGTGTCTCCTATTCAAGGTAGAATCAAAACAATGAGTAGCCAGGAGTGTGTGT
>NC_048412.1:26493963-26531278 GCF_013103735.1 Etheostoma cragini | reverse complement strand
TCTTGGCAACAACAGCAAACATGTCTGAAGTCATGAATTCAACGATTCATTCAGAATCAGGAAGTGTCCCTTGATTCTGAAGCTGTGTGTTTACCCGTCCGATAAACTCTCCCAAAATGCTAACTGTTGTCAGATGTTGGGGTTAAAGGTCACGCTGAGCCCCAGCTGGCCTAAGAGGAGCGCCTGGACGGAATAGCAGCCCACCAGTGTGCGCTGCCAAACCGAAACACACCTGCCTCTTTGTTTTGCCTCCCACTTAGCCCTTCTGCAAGAAATTAACTCGGGTTTAAAGCGTGGTAAACTTTGCAACTGCAGAATGAGGTCTGTCGCCGTGGCAACAGACAGGAAGTAGTGCTTAAGCGGTTTCCTGATGGCTTCCTCTTTATCGTGTAATGACATCTCACAAGGAAACATCGGCAGGGAGGACTCTGCTGAATATCTGTGTGAGAGTAGCACGCGTGTGTGTTGTGGCTGTAAGTGAGCACAGTGTGTTGTGGCTGTAAGTGAGCGCAGTGTGTTGTGGCTGTAAGTGAACGCAGTGTTTTGTGGCTGTAAGTGAACGCAGTGTTTGGTGTGTGTGAAGGAGCGCATTCGGCCTTAAATGAGCTCTTTTCCTTGTCTCACCTTCGCACTGTACACAGCTTACACACTTGCCTCTTTTGGTTATGAGATAATAAGAGGAGCTTTAATTATGTCACTTATCTTTCATTAAGAGATCGCATGGGCCTTCCAGCCTCCAACCACAAACACACACACACACACACACACATACACATACACAAACATACAGTCGCTCACATAATGGCAGCGTGTTATCACCAGATGACTAAGACAGGAATAACTGACCTCATAACAACTGAGGTCAGGGAATTGTGCCTAAGCATTCGGAGCCTGAATTGAATGGAGGATTCTGGGAGCTTAGGTGCTTTTCTGCGCTGCTGCCGTCTTTCCTCTCGCAGCGTTCTGAGATAGATGGTGAACATAGATCGAGATGAACAGATGCTGGTTCAGGGGAAGGCCAAAGGTTTAATTTGATCAGTGTGCAGCTAACAGGGATTCACTGTCTCCACACGTCATAATCACATCTATGATCCTTCCATCTCACTTGTTTGTTTTTTAGATGTGCAACTTTAGTAAACCAGAAACAACCATTGATTGTTTTCCCAGTCCCTGATTTCATGGATTGACTGTTCGGTTATCCTATCACCTCCTAGTGGTTGTTCAAAGGCATGATAGTGTCCCATCCTCTTTGCATGTGTGTGACAGTGTGATGCTTTTGATTCAAGTGTAGTGCTGTAATTATTTCTTTAATTGGACCCTCAATCAAAAATCTACTTTGATTGTTGGTTTGTTTGAATCCATTGATTATGCCAAATGTTTGTCTTTGAAATAAGAATTTGCTTCTTTTTCACTGATTGTATGTTGAATATTTTCGAAATACTGTATTTTGATTTGAAGATGTTGCCCTAGGCTCGTGGAAATCTTGATGATTTAAAAAAAAAAAAACTCTTTTCTGACATTTTCTTGACTAAACAAATGGATGAATTGAAAAAAAAATCAAATCAAATGGTAATAAGCGTATTAAGTGTTTAATCTATGAAAGCTTTTTTGTTAATGCTTTTTTTTATGGGTTTGCAATTTCAAAATCATAATAATTTACCCAGGAGGTTGTGTGGAATGAACGGTTATTTGGCAGTAAAACAAATTGAAGTTGCGTTCACTTACACTCTTTGAATTGCTGTAACCTCTATAATCTTGAAAGTAGTCCAAAGCCGGACAGCAGGGCGTGGCTATATGATAATATTTATCAGCAAAACAATGTTTAAAAAAATAAAATAAAAAAAACGTTTTAAAGCCATGCCGAAAAAAGAGCTGCTAAACTGTTTTCTGGCAATACTTATTACATTTAGACAATGCTTTACCTTATGATCCTTGCATGTTACCTTCATTTTGTAATTAAATTTCTTAATAAATTGCAAATATACTTGGTACGTTTTATTTGTACTTAATAAGTACTTAATTCTATTTGCTTATTGAACATGCTATATTGTCTTGCATACTGTTATCAAGATATGAAATCACAGATAATACCCTAGAAGGTTTTGGCCAAATTGCCCAGCTCTACCCGTCAGTCTCTAATAATAAACAAATAATGAATGTATAGGGATTATGACCGTATAAAATGAAGTATTTACTTCAATCAGGGTGAAAGTGTGCACAGGCCAGAGGTGCATTTTGGTCACACCTGTAACTGGCAGGTCAGTGGATTTTTAGACCATACCAACCACTGTAACAAGTTAAGAAGTAGGTGTGTCATGACCTAATTACAAACAAATGAAAACATGACAGTTTTAATGGCTGTACATACCGTTTTCTATAAATAAAGACTGTCATACAGTAAGAAAAATGCAGTTACATACAGAACATAGAACCAAAACTCCTTTAGACAATGTTGTGAAATGTCAAGTGAACTACTAAATGTGCCTAGTGTTTAGTTTAAACTAAATAAAATCCAACCTCTTGATTATGTCTACTCTCAGGGAATTGAATAAAGCATCCATATAAGTAGTTTTTGTTTCTGCTTACTTTAAATGTGTTTAAATAGTAGTAAATGGAAATGGAAATGTAGTGGAATTTTAAGGTCCTCTGTTTCTCTGTGCATGCGCTCTTTGCGTGTCATTGTACTTCTGTTTCTTTAAAACAGTCGACATTAGGAAGGCATGTTGTGAAACCTGTTGTGAAACCTGTAAATTCTAAGTATTCAGGGTGTTAAAGTACTTTCCCAATTTCTATACAAGGCAAATCCTGCTGGTTTTCTCCATTTGATATATCTTGAAGTTAATTCAAATGCTGTGACTTTGAATGCATCTTTTGTAAGCAGTCAAGTTAAAAGTATCTGAATATCAAGCATGTGTATTCTTAAATATCGCACAAACATTACCTTAATAAAAGTAGACTTGTTGACTGGGAAAGGTTTAACAATTTAAGTGTTGGTCTTCAGTTGAAGTTTCGCTCTTATTTGAATCAAAATGTCCCAAAAGCTTGTATCTTTCACAACCCCTTGTCATGATACGGCATTCAAAATGTAAAATGCAGATCATCAGAAACCTTATGTTGAAAACCTTAAAATGCCTGTTTTGTCTTGCCCCTGATTAAACTTCAATGATGTTTTAAACATATATCACATCCTAGTTACATGTTGGCGTGATCTTGTAATCTCACTACAACCATGTGCTCACAGAATGGAACAGGAGGCGCTGCGAATGGGCAGGTTGGCGGGCAGCTTGGCGTACTGCTGTCTGAAGCTGTTTTTCTTGATGTTGAGTAAAGGACCCGGGTTTTCCAGCCCGTCAGCGGGCGGAGAAGACTCCGGCACTGTGTTTGCTTGGGGCACATCCAGCTTGGCCCCCTTGTTGTTCTTAGTCTTTTTGGCTTTCTCCTTCTCCTGGGGCTCGGTTGAAATGGCAGGGGTCTCGTTAGCGGCCTCTTGTGGGGGCAGGGTGTCCAGGGGGAGGTCGCTGGGGCTTGGCTTTCCTTCAGCTTGCTCCTCATTGCCGGGGATGTGGAGGTTGGATCCCATGCGTTTAGCATTGGTGCTTGTGGAACTAGTGCAGTTACATATTAGTGGAGTTTGTCAGTGATTCACAAAATACATATAAATCATTGTCTTAAGTTATAAAATCAAACATTTCTACATTTGACCTCTTGGATGATAGTTGTATCTTAACTTGGATCTGAGAGAGGGTTTATTCCTGCACTACAATCATGTTTTCTACAAATAAGCAAATACATCCGTCGTTGGACACAGGTTATTCTTTTTGTAACAATGCGTGGCACCGTTGCACTTATGAATAGGAATACAGAAGGTACTAGTTGAGTAAATGTAGTGCCAAAGGAAAGGGCTTTCTGACGTCAAGGTAAAGTGGTGAAAATATTCTAAACACAGTAACCACTTTTCTCACAAAAAATCAAAACCAATGGAGGGTATGAAGTAGTGTTATTAAGCGATTCAGGTACAAATATACATTTTGTTTATTTTTGGGGGATTTTAGGACAGCTGAAAACATGAAAGGGGAGGGGGGGGGATGACTATCCAACGAAGGGCCGCAGGTTGCAGTCGAACCTGGGCCTGCTGCGTTGAGGAGTAAACCTCTATATATGAGCGCCCGCTCTACCAGCGGATCTCTCCTGGTGCCAAATTTTGACATTTTAGTGCAAAGGTGCATAACAGGCCGTCCTCACCCAGAAAACGACCCTTTAGGTGGATTGTACCAGCAGCTCCTAACGAGTCATATTTATGCTGTGTGATTTATTGCGGGAGCAAACAAGGAGGTAAGGTTAGGGTTAGGGTTCCTTGTAAGGAAGTAGGTTGGGGTGGTGTATTGGTTGAACAAACACAAGACAAAAGTCAATGGTTAATTAACCCACTTTTACAGACCTTAATCCGTCATGCAGTTACGTCTTCATTTTAGAAGTTTTGTGCTACTCATTTTGAGCCAATCTGACGATCTCCTATACCTAAGTCTTTTTGTTGTTTAATCTTAACTAGTGCCTTTTTTCAGCTATAACTGTTAAAAAAGTTACATTCCCTTTCTCATGATTAAAACTGGCACCGCAGCCACTGACTTTAAAGTAGACGATTACCTCATGTATCACCACTTTAAAAGATCCTAGCTATCCCTTTAGGGGCAGAATCTTTTGAAAGGCTTGACATCAGACTAACTTTTTGCAGTGCTGTTTTGTCTCACCCCATTTTGTTTTTGTGTTGCTTCAGTAACCCAACGGTTGCCCGGCCTCCTCTGAGTGAAAATGCTGTTTTTGCTGGTCAGCATGATTTTTTTCAAATAAACAGAAACACCTAATACAGCCTTTCAGTTTGCTTGCTGTCTGGTGCTGCAGGGGGCAATGAGCACAGCTCTGACTGAATCAACAGGGGGCATCCTGAGTCCACACTGTGTAGAGAAGGAAAGGGGTTCTTTGGTGCTGCCTGCTCTCCTTTTGTCTACTCACCCATTAGAGCTCTTGTCATCAGAGTCTTTCTGTTCGCTGCTGTAGCGCAGCTCTGCCGGGGTCTTGAACGATAGATCTTGCTTTCCTTTCAGCCAGTAGGTCTTCATGTAGCCTTTACCCTGGGAGATGTTAGGAAGATAGTGTGGTGATCAGAGATATTGGAAAGAACATTTCATTTAAAAATCATCAGTATTAAAACACTTCACTGTCAGGTCGCAAATACCTCTGATGTAGCTCAAGATAGTACTTACAGATAAATTCCCAGCACATACAGGTGTGCCACTATTCAAATTCTACACTTCTTTCTTGGAATAAAGTTCTTGAAGTATTACAGCTACAAAACCTGCCATGTAATGTATTAATCATAGCTCCATCTCAATTAGTGGATGATGGATAAGCCATATTTGCAGAAAGAAATTATTAGCAAAAGGTGTGTCTGTGATTTAATGTTTTAACCACTCACCTTCACAAATATTTTGCCCCTCTCCTCAATGATAAAGGGCTCATGTTCCAGGTGATCTTTGGTGGTCTGACTGATGTGTATCTGCATGCCCTGCTCAGACAAAAGCACATACAACTACTGCTACAGCTGGGTGTTTAGATTCAAGGTCCATCTGTACTAAAACTTGTTTTCAAAGGGAAGTGAAAACATTTAGCTTACTGAAATCTGAAATGAGAGTTCATTCATGCTTTTCTTCCTTTGTGGGAGTGCACAGTATAGTGAAATTAAGCCCGCACAAACTGCCTCCCTTTTAATTTCTTTTCATCATAGAACAGATTCCCCACAAACATGACATTAACTTAAATTAAGTAAGTAATGGAAAGCAAATGAAGCGGTTCGCCTGTTGCATTAAATAAAAAGCAGCATACACTAAAGCATCATTAAACAGAAAATGGGTTTCTATGCCAATCTACATGAATTTGACTGAAGGAAATCATAACTTTTGTTGCCGTTATTTATACTATTGCTGTGGGTTATTTAGCACATTAAGCTGGGTGATGGGTTGAAAAATATGCTAGTTTGGTCACCACTCCGTTGCTCTCCATCCTCGAGGCAGTGTTCACAGTGTCGCCAAACATGCAATAGCGAGGCATCTTCAGGCCCACCACACCAGCCACCACCATACCTGAGTGAATACCTGAGAGAGCGAGAGAGAGAGAGAGAGAGTTCATAGACCCAAACATGAGCTGATGATAATGCTTATGATTTATTCATAAACTGCCCGAGTGCTGAGCCAACATTTATTCAGACCCTTAAATTCCAAGGTTGTCATTATAAGCGACCAATAGTGACAACAGGGTCAACACTGCAACCTGCACATAATGTGTATATCCTTTCTCCTGTGTTTAGAGTGGAAAATACAATTCACTTCATATTTTACCTCAAAGGTGCAGCAGTTTTAAAAGGTTACTGTCACTGTTATAACATGATGAGCCTATATTTTCTGCAAGAGTGGTAGTTTTGTTGATTTATTCTAATAACCATTGCTTTCCAACCGTGACTGGAAAGAGGTTTTCTTCTGCCCTTGGGAAAAAGCAATGTTTTCTTAGGGAGTTAAGTATCTAGATTGGCAACCTGTCAAGGGACAAACCTCTAGCACAATGCATGCTGGGATACGCCCCCAATACAACGATCAGAACAAATGGTTTACAGCTCCCCACTTTGTGTTTCAATCAGATCACCGCTGTGAGTATTTGGTTTATCTCGGCTCTATTGCGGCGTCATTACTTATTTTGATCAGTTACAGACCATTAGATCACAGTATTTGCCATTGGTTAGGCCAATTGCTAGCGGTCGATAAGTTTTTACTTATTTAATGCGTCTTTAATTTAAAGTGTTTAGTCATATTTAACTCACCTCAATTCTAGCAGTCTGATGGCCTCAAGTCCTTAGGTAAAGATTTGACTAAATCTTAAACACAGTTAAGGATGTACAAATGATAAAAACATGACTTGTAATGGAAAATATGTGGTTGGGGTCAGAACAGTGACCCCTTCTGACGGTAAGGAAACAGTGTCTTAAACTGTGTACTTTACTTGGGTCCTCTGGTTGAGGAAAAATCTTTGACCCAAGATCTCTAAATGATAATTTTGGGGGTTATTTTGGTTAGTGGCTAAAAAGCCCAACTTGGACATGGTCTGAAGTACAAGGTTCAAGACACTGAGTCAGTAATGGGTGTCTGACCCCTGGGCCCTGACGTAGGCCAACTGATGCCAAAACCTAAAATAATCTGGTGTGTGTTATCATGGCCAAGCCACTGAAGATCCAGACAAATGTACTGCTCACCAACTCTAATCTGGATGTTATCTCCAGTGGAGGGGTCTTTGAGGTGGTCGATGGAGCTCAGCATGTCCAGCGCCATGTCACAGATGTGGTGCGCGTGAAAGGTTGTCTTGTTGGGCACGCCCGCAACCACCATGTAGGCATCACGAATAGTCTCCACCTGGACAGAAAAGAGTGGCAATTTCCACATTGTAGTAAGAAACTGAATAGAACTTTGTGAATTGTTTTAATTGAACTGAGTGTCACTCCATAACCAGAGTCAGTAATAATAGCCGACAGGAATTCAACTTTGTCTCTTAATGTACGTTCCAGAGGTGTGTGCACCTGACTTAAACACACCAGAATGTTTGTTTGTACAACGGTTCAAATCTGAGCTGTTATTCACAAATTATACATTTGTTGATTTAGGCAAGGTTTCACTTTGATTTTAGTAAAGTTTGCATGCCCCAAGGTGTTCCAAACGCTGTTTCAGAAGTTTTCCCACCTTGATAATAAAACAGGAAAATTCAGCTGAAATGTTATACTCCTGGAGGAAACTAGTCAGATGTAAAGAAAATCATCAGCTTTTATTTTACATTCGGGGAAAAGAAAAACCTTAGTAGGCAACAAAAACTGATAGATACAAAAATGCAAAAAATAAACTCAACCGTTGCAAGCAACGGAGTCATGTGCAGACACTTTAGGTTGTGCTGCTTTCACTGACCTTGTAGACATTGTGCTTCTCGCTGAGAGTGTCGAAGACAATGTAGATCTCATTGAGCATGTCCACCACCTGCATGGGTGTGATGTGGATGCAGATCTCGTTAAACTTGACAACGTCGCTGAACAGGATGGTCACATCTGGGAAGACCTGGAATACAAACAAACAAGTTTTGATGATTTCACTCTGTGAGCATCAGTCTACTCACCAGAATGAGATGCTTGTGCTGAGCATAGGGTCACTCAGTCACAGGGAACTTAAGTCATCAATGAGATCAGTGGTTCCTCACCTTTTTGGTCAACTACCCATTCATTTAAACCATTTAGTTGTATACTTTTAGCTAGGGCTGAACGATTTTGGGAACAAATGTAGATGCAATTTTCCTGCCAAATTTTGCAATACAATTTGCAAATATTTCTCTTTTTTTGCTACATATTGCTTCCTGCTACAATCATGTTAAATAAAGTATAGTGTATATATGAAAGATCCACTGAACAAATTATTCCAGCATTTATCGTCTGAAAGTTGCTACTTTACACAGTTTATTAGTTGTGTTATGTGCATGTTAGAGGTGATATTTGTTTTTTTAATACTGACACACGAGCATGAGACATGCCAGGTACAAGGCAGTGCTGCCTTGTACCTGGCATGTCTCCAGAGCAGTGATCCCTTTCCTGAGACGGTCGGCCACAGCTTTAGGGATCATGGCGTACAGCAAAGAATCTCCTCTCTTCTTCTCTTCGTCCAGCTTTTTGATGATTTCCTGCAGCTGGGCATATTTTTGTTGCTCCTAGAGGATCAGAAATGGGACAAAAGAGTCTACAGTTACAGTCTCATCTCTCTGAAAGCTCAAAAATCCCTCTTTGCCTTCTCTAATCCTCCTAATCTCTCCTGCATGACTGAAGTGGATTTAATAGTTGAAATCAATGCGGGAGCAGGGGTTTCACCTGGGCTCACCTGGTCAGGCTGCTTCGTGGAGATCGCTGGTAGTTCTTACATTTTGTGCCTCTTGCGTATCGTATATAATGACTTCTTTGACTCACATAAGTCTTATTTCAGTACATTTTATAGACGATATGAACCACCTCAAACTGCCTGCCCTGGTCTGTGATTTTGTACAATTGAGTTAGCCGGTTGAAACCTGCTTTGTCAGTATGGCGCTGTCTCCCTGCAGACTCGGGATTCAGCGGTTTTTCATCACCTGGTCGAGGGCCAGCTGCAGCTCAGCCGATTGTTGTGTCCCGGCCAAAATCAGCTCTCTGCTGGAGTCATGCAGGTTCAGATCGTTCACGTACACACCCATCTTTATCATGTCCTCCACTGTCTCTATGCTGCAAGAATGAGGATAAATGAATGTACAAACTGTAAAAAGATAAAGGAAAGCAAAAAATGTAAATGTAGTTAATGAATTGGCATGGATAAATCCAATCTCTAAAATTAGATAGGACTTCGGGGGGAATGCAACACTAATTTCAGTGAAACTCTTTAATCTTGAATAAAGATGCTGGCAACACACCACTGTACATTAATATTTTTGTCTGCAATGGGTTATGAAGTTTAAAAAAAAAAAAAAACGCCCTGGGTTTTCAATACTACATCCAGATAGGTTAACACACTGATCTGTTGTACCTGGGCACTGTGCAACTGTCTTTTCATTATCTGTAATTCTCAAATAAAGGCCAATACATAAAAAAAATCAAGCTAAAGGCTTGTCCTAAAGATATAGACTTGCGAAAAAAACAATTATCTTTACTCTAATGGCTCACATTATAAATTCAGCATATTCCACCAATATATATCCATAGCATTAATGTTGTCAGTACAATATACGGCTGTCATGCCGTACACACTACTCTGCAACGCTTGAGTTGCTCTCAACTGAAATCTTGTTCTCATGATCTGCTTAATTCAGATTATTATACGTTACTAATGTTTTCTCAATTAAGCAATTGAGCTGTTGTTAATGAAGCCTAATACTTGCACAACAAAAGCCTGCGAGGGAAGCAAAGAGAATAAGTCCCCTCACTTGCTGAAAATGTGTGGGTGTGAAGAGACAGGTAAAGTGTTAACAACGATACAACTGGATCAGGAAGCCTTATTACTGAAATATCAAAACATATTTATGAAGTTATAAAGTAGGCAGTTTGTAGGAATTAAGTGGCCCCCTGAAGATCTCTTGTTCTAAGTCAAAACCATTAAATATATATAGGCTGTGGTCTTACATGGGTGTCCCCAAGAAGATGAGGGAGTCCCACGGGGGGACGTACTTCATCTGGCCCTTCAGGTGGAGAGGCTTCTTTGGAGGCTCCCGCATGTCCTCAAAGATGGTCTCACTACACTTTCCTGAGAAGGACCATGAGGGACAGGTCAACAGGACTGTGGCAGTTAAAAACATGTTGGAAAGAAACAAAACAAACTCTGACCGATGATAGTCTGGAACGCCAGCAGTTCAATGTCTTCCCCTCCAGAGTTTGTAGAGCTGTTGTATTGGGTGAGAGAGCTGCTGTACTCTTGGTCTGTGCCCTTCATCTCCTCCACCGCCTTCGGCTCTGATGGAGGCATAGCAGCAAAAACAGTGAGAGGATGCATGACTCAATGAACCTGGTTGGCAAGCGAGTTGAGAAGGGCATAAATGTGTGACGACGGTGCAGTGAATTTTAATAACACACCCAGGAAATGGCCAATCTCGCATTGCCAGCCCTTCCTCCACAGCGCTTCGGAGGAGCATTCATCCATTTTGGAATGGGAGAAAAATATGCTGTGGTTTATTGGCATTTCTTTAAACCAATCACAATCGTCATGGGCGGAGCTAAGCGTTGGAGAGGGGCACAGTGCCGCTGCAAATTAGCATCGGGAAGGAACTTGTTTTGGTGGAACATGTACGTTTAAAGGTTGTTTTAGTCGTGCAACAGAAACTCCGACTGGACAGATTGGAACAGCCTACCATCTGTCTGGATTTAACCTGCAGAGATCTGAGGAGCAGTTAACCATAGTCCTCATTAATCAACCAGAATTCAAAATTCCAACACAAAGAAAGCGCAAGGTAACAGACATCCGGCCGAGAAGAGTGACATACGGCAAAATATTTGGCGGCATCAGAGCAATCCAGGAAGTGAAACTTCATAGATATAGCCCAGGCAATGACCGAATGGTTATGTTCAACATCAGAACTGGGTTTTTTCCTACCATTATAAGGCTTAGGCGCAGCACCCAGGCCGTTTTGAGCAACACCTGTAGCCAAATGGATGAAAAACTGAATTAGAGCTATAACAATTCCAAATGTTACTGTTCAATTATTTGTCTCAGAAATACTTGCGATTAACAATATAATTTTTCCATTTCTAATATGTTTCATTCTTACACATATTAAGACAAACATTGTTATTATTATTTTTCTCTTAAAAAACCTACACTCTTAGCAATATGCAACAGATAAATCGAGAATTTAAATTCTCTTTATTCTATTTCATGTAGACATTTACCAAGCAGCAGGCCACCGTTTTGTCACACTATGTATTTAAATATAGTTTATGTGCATGGAGGATGCAGTGCAATTGGTTTGGCTCTTCAATCCATTTAATATTTATTTCCATCTGAATATATTATAAATATTTTATTTGGCTCTGTCCAGATGACTTGATGGACATTTTGTGATCCCATCTATTGGAAATGAACCCTTTCCATAAACATAATACATTTAAAATGATTGAAATGGAGAGACTGTTACCTCGTTCTTGTTCCCTCTTGGCTTTCTCGCTCTCTTCCTTCTCCTCTGGCTCCTCCTTGTTCAGTTTGGGGATGTTGACCTTCTGCTTGCTCTCCACCACCGCTTTAGACAGCAATTCAAACACGTTGTTCAAATGGGTGTAAATCTGATAAGAGACAGCAGAAAGATTGGTGTGGCTCAGTAAGTCGGTAAGTCAGCAAGTCAGCAATGTAAGTGACAAGAGCAATTTAGTTTTGACAAATACGACAGGAAAAATAAGACGCGTCCCTCTGAACTCACATTATCCCAGCTGAACTCCAGCATGGGTCTGATCAGAGTGAACTCCTCGTTGACTTTCTTGCCCTGGAGGTCAGAGAAGACCTCTTTGAGGCCGTCACCAATGCGGTACATAGTCATGTCGCGGCGGAAGATGACGCTGAAGGGGAACATGTCAAAGAAGATACCTCGCTTCATTGGCAGCTTCTCGTAGCTCGGCGCCGTCTTCTGCTGGGGCATGCGGTGTTTGAAGGCGGCGTTATCGAAGTTCATCTTATAAACCTGGATGAGCAGTGGCAAGTTCCAGTTGATTAAACATTTAAAACTTGAAGTCAGTGTGTTTTCATGGTAGTTTAAACAACAAAAAATACAATTTAAATATTTTTCTTAATTGCAGTCAATAAAACAGTCATGTATGTAATGAAGTAGCTTTTTTATGTATAATGTTGAGCTTGAAATCCTATTCCAAAGCAATCTTTGTGAGGAAATATTATTTCTTTCATTCATCTCTTCCATGAACTTGTGACATTATAAAAAGTTTGTGTTGGCTTGTTGCAGACAGCTTTTCTCATCAGAAGCAGTTACTGTAGCTGAAAGCTATTGCCAAATTACAACGGCTGATTTTTGGCTAATCAGAGTGAAGACAAACTTGGCTTTCATGCTACACACAGATCTACTCAGTGTCAACACCTCTCAAACAGTTTCACCATTTTACTAACTTGTAGTTTTGTTACTTTTAACATTTTATCAAGATCTCCTCCATAAATGTAGTATTTTGTCGCATTGCATGTTGCTGTTTTGCATGTGTTAAAAATATCACATCTATAATCACATGGCTGTGTTTTGTTACTTGGCGTTGCTGACATGGTTACATGCAGGGTGCGATTTGCCGGGGTTGAATGCTTGGGATTTCCCCCTTCTGGTCTAATATTTTTAACAACATGTATCCCCCATGGGTTCTGCAATGTCTTGAGAAAGCTTAGTTTGTTGCTGTCTTTGTTGGGTAGTGAAAGGCTCGCTGGTTATTTCAGGAATCCACACTGACTTTCGGCTCAGGGGGGTAAAAACTCTTAAAGGTCCCATGGCATGACAATTCTACTTCATGAGGTTTTTTAACATGCATTCCCTCAGCCTGCCTATTATCCCCCAGTGGCTAGAAATGGCGATAGGTGTAAACCGAGCCCTGGGTATCCTGCTCTGCCTTTGAGAAAATGAAACCTCAGATGGGTCAATCTGGAATCTTGCCTTTATGACCTCATAAGGGGCAAGGTTACCTCCCCTTTTTCTGACATCATGGCTTTCAAACGAGCAAAGTGGCAGTTGGTCAACGCCACACCCCCAGCATCCACCTTGCCCCCCCCCCCCCCTCTCTCCTACTCAAAAGCAACAGACTCAGAAATGACACATACTAAGGAAAGCTCATTGTGGGACTGGCTCTAGTGGCTGGAATTCTGAACCAAGGCTTCAGATACAGTATTAAGGGACCACTAAGGCCTATATAAAAGAGACTTCAGAGACAGTAATAGGGACCACTAAGGTCAATATAAAAGAGACTTCAGATACAGTATTAAGGGACCACTAAGGTCTATATAAAAGAGACTTCAGATACAGTATTAAGGGACCACTAAGGCCTATATAAATGAGACTTCAGAGACAGTATTAGGGACCACTAAGGTCTATATAAAAGAGACTTCAGATACAGTATTAAGGGACCACTAAGGTCTATGTAAAGAGACTTCAGATACAGTATTAGGGGACCACTAAGGCCTATATAAATGAGACTTCAGAGACAGTATTAGGGACCACTAAGGTCTATATAAAAGAGACTTCAGATGGAGTATTAGGGGACCACTAAGGCCCATAGAAAAGCATTCCAAAGAAGACCATGTCAACAAAAGGGGTGACATTGATGTTAGCTGGTGCTAGTGCTAGATAAATGAGGTTGAACATTTTACATTTGTTATATGAGTTTACCCCGCATCCCATTCCAATAAACACTTATCTCCATCCAATAAACACTTGTCCTAGTGTAAATAAGAACTCCGGTGATGGAATGATTTCCATGCTGATTGAACTGACACGGGGTCAAGGTGAGACGCTCGGCAGCTCAACTGACACTCGACCTAAGCCCGAGTACATACCACATATGTCATTTTCTCGGTTTCCTCTTTAGATAGGATTTCCACTTCGATATCTGTGTTGTAGAATTGGCGTCCCACTTGAGAGAGCTGCCCTGCAGGAGACAATTACACACACTGGTCATTCAGTCACAGTAGGCTTGTGTAAGCTTTATTTCAGAGTAAACTAGAGGCACTGTTTCATTTTGAATTAATGACCTAGCCTGGATTGATTGACCTTGCCTGATGGCATTGCAGAGCGTTGCATATTTTACTGTTCACTTTTTTTACCACAGTTTTGTACACAAAGCTCATTGCTTTCAGTTTTTTTTCCTTCACTAAAAATACATAGGAGGTAGGAAATTATGCCAACTTGTACTAATTTATTTTCTTGATCTGATATTCACCTGCTATTTAATACATTTAATTAAAACAATCGAACAAAATATGAACAGCTCAAAACTTACAGTTCATCATGTCTTGTAGGGCTTGTACTACAGTTTACATTTAATTTGCGTTAGTACTATGGACTACTTACCAAATCCCACTCCAGATTAAATGTCCCAACCTTCAGTTCACTACAGTATGAAAATATATGTACAGAGACTTAATTTAATGTCCACACACAGTGAACAAAAGTTTGCTTTTATATAATCAAAGTTAAATTGTCGTTAAGTTGTAATGCAGCTAAAAGTTCAGGTAAAATGTGCATAAATACTACTCTGGGGCTTTATTAATGTGTGTTGGGTCTGTGTCCTGTGTTTAAAAGGAACAGCGGCATGTAAAATGGACAAGCTAAGTCACACTAATATTTTAGTAATTAAACACATTCAGGTTCCTGAAGCTAGAGCCTTCCCAGCATGCAACAGGCAGAAACCCACATAGACACTGGTTGGAGATTTACACTACAGAGAGGTCTTGGGGTTGGGGATCAAACCCAGTTTCCTGTCACCGTGGTAAAGTGTACACCCAACGTTTCCCCCGCTGTGGCTCCTGTTACCTTTGACGAACTGAGTGAAGCCCTTGCGGGTGCTGCGGTAGTGCAGCGTGAGGCTCGTCTCGCATTCCTCCTCCACGCAGAAGCTCGGTGGCTGCACTTTGGGAAAGGAGAAGCGAAAGTACTCGTGCAGGTTGTCCAGCTCATTGATGAAGTCGCGCACATTTCGCCCCAAAACCTAGAACAAATGGAAAATGATATCCAAATTAAATGTAAACAAGATCTTTGGTTTCTATATTATGAATATACTCTTGTTTTTCCTCCCACAGTGCAATGATACTAAATAAACGGCAATGGCGTTGTTTCCATTTTGAATGAATGAATGAGATCTTTGTGGCCTATTAGGGAATTCATTAACATAACTTTGTTTGGATTTGTGTTTTTTTACTATTTCCTTTTGACCACCGGAAACTGAGAAGGTGCCTTCCCGGTCTCCAGACCCAAAGGTTTTCTTTAAAAGCCCCAAAAGGGTTTAAAAAAAACTTTAACTTTGTGGCATTTCCCCTCAGTCTCTCTGACTGGACAAGAAAATCCATCCATCCATCCATATTATATATTACTACTTGTAAACACTGTTCCAGTAATGTATATAAGATAAAAATAGTTTGGATTATGAACGCTGTTCATGCCAAATTCCTACACTGCCTCTGTCATGCAGCCCTACCAAAGCTGACCTTTTTGCCTCTTTTTAGCTGTCAAATTAGAAAATCCTCAACATTTATGTTCTGATTTCAAACTAATGTAGGCAGTTTGTTGAACATTTAGATGCATAGGCTTTACCAGATGCTTTTCTTTCCATGGCAACTGTCCCAAATGGTACAGATTTTTAGGCATTCTTTTATCAAATTGCTTGATAAATAAAAAGTAAAAGGTATGTGGCTGCCGTAAAGGGGGAAAAGAATAGGGAGCATGCCCCCCCGACATCCTCTATGTTTTGGCTGAGATGTGTTCAACATCTGGCTCCGCCCCTGTTAAGCGCTCATGCTAACTACACAATTTGCAAGATTTAAGGTTCACCAGGCTGCCTCCAAATACAGGCGCATTCCATTGATTCGGAAATACGAAACGGTGCATCACTTGCCAAGTGTCAGAGGCCAGTAGAGCAGGCCACGTTTGATATATTTTAGTTATTAATGCATTATCATTTAGTCATATTGGAGCGTATAAGGAGGACATGCATTTGTCACCATATCACCTTTAGGATCCGCTCATATCCGTAGTTTCCAATCCTCTTGACCATGTAGACCCCGAAGGCGTACATCAGCTCATCGTGGGTCTTTCCTAGAACCTCGCCTGCTGCCTTTGCCAACCGCAGAATCAGGTTGTCACTGTCACGTAGAAGGGAAGTTATTAATTAACCTATGTTTTGACCTCTTCTTGGTTAGCTGCTATTTGTCCCAAAAGGACTTACTTAGGAGGAAGTAGCTTTTCAGTAAGAAAAAGGCAAGACATCTTCATTTAATTACATTTCAGCAAGAAAGCTACTCAAAGTGCTTTGCATGAAACCTGGAATCAAAATCAAAGGCAGGATAGGGCCCAACATCAAAAAGTATCTCAGTAGTCAAAACGATAATTGATCAATACGACTGTATCATAGTGTTACACTGTACAGCTGTTTATGACAGTGGGTCCACTGTGTTAAAGTGCATCGTCATAGTAACAATCACAAGTCAGCAATTAAGCTGCAGACTATAAAGCTTAGGCCCATAAATAGAGTATGCCAACCAAAGAATAAATATTTCCTCAATGGCAGAACATTTATAGCAGTGCTGCACTTGAATGGAGCAATGGCCTAAGCCAGCGATTTTTCAATAAGGGGTCCGGGGCCCCTAGGCGGTTCTCAGAGTTACTGCAGGGGGGCCACCAAATGAATAATTTTTTCTGTACATAAAAATACTTTCCACATCTAAAACGTGAGACAGGTGCATTGGAGTAAGTCAAAAGTTGAACAGAAATTCCTGCACACTTTCTAACTTGCAAATAATAAATGTAATGGTAGGCAATGTTTTGGTACTAGACCATCATCAGGCATAATTATTAAAGGGTTTCTTTGTTGTTTCCAAAAATGAAAATGTCTTACATGAATCCAACAAATTATTGGCAAATATTTGAATCAGCCTGTTTGTGAAAAAAACAACACATTGATGTTTGGGTTACTGGCCTATGGACAAGGACATCACTAAGGTAGCAATCCACAGATACAGTTTATCCTAAGGATTCCCTGTCCCACATGTATGTTTAACACTAAAACTGTATGTAAAACTGGGCCTACATGTTATTGTAGGCCCAGTTTAATATGCAACTTAATTTTAAACAATTCCGTTTTATTCAAATACTTTGACTACCCCTGGTCTACGCATTATGCTATTATACATGCTATGGCAACTTCAATAAGTATCTGGTTAGTCTTTTGCCAAAAAATAGTCTGTTGCTATTCAAGCACTGAAAACTACAGTAGTATTTACCACAGTATGGTGGAGAAACCTGAGTTTGCAAAAACACAACCTACTTGTACATCTGATGTCGGACAAACTTGAGGTGGGGTATCTCTGCTCGGTTCTCGATCAATCTCCACACATCTTCTCCGTATGATTCATTTATGTAATCGTTCACTGCTTCTAAGTAGAGGCCGTACATCTTAAGAGGGTTAGAGACCTCCAGGTTGATACCGAAGTTAACTGCTTAGCTAAGGAGAAATGACATGCAGGATCCTAAGTATAGGTCAGCAATTTAAAATATCACTGTGGATTAAAAAACAGTCTTTGGAGGATGGACATGGCACTCGTTACATTAAAATAGGACATTTTACCTAATTGTAAAGATTTCAGTGCAAAACCATCATATTTAGGCATAACGTTCTATCCACCTGCGGGCATTGAAGGAAAGAAGGAAATATGCTCTGTGTCACACACAACTTCATGAAACCTAAGGTAACCTTCTCAGCACCTACATCTAGGAAAAGGGCAAGATTCCTAATAAGGGAAGTATAGCTGCAGAGATTAACCGATCACTTGTCAACTATTAAATTAATCAGCTTTGGTCAATTTCTATAAGTAAAAGTAAAAATTCTCTGATTCCAGCTTCTAAAAGGTGTAAAATGTTGTAGTTGCCTCACTCCTCTGTGACAGTACACTGAACATCTTGGAGTTGTGGACAAAAAAAGACATTTAAGGACGTCATCATGGGCTTTGGGAAACACTGATCTCCATGTTTTACTACTTTCTGACATATTATAGACCAAACAACTAATCGAATAATCAAGAAAATAGACAGATTGAACGTGAAAATAACCGTTAGTTGCAGCAGTAAAGGGAAGTATTTTAGCTGTGAGTCTTCCTGTGTATGATGCTGCTTTGTTCTACACTCACTGTAAAATGTCACCACTGGTGCAAATACAAGAAAACATCACAGTGAAATCAAGCAGTCTGTGATGCTCCCATCTGTTAGCGACAGTAAAGCATAAAATACAACCAAAATGGTTAATAAATAAAAGGAATGTGAAGGGGAAAAGAGAAGTCCCTTTACCTGCAGTCCCTCAGTGCTGTGATATCCTCTTCTTCAACTGTGGCAGCCAGCAGCCACAGCATCGCTCCCTGCTGAGAGTTTCCACCTGCAGCTGACATGTGCGCTCTCCCCTGACACTTACTTGTCAGGTCAATAGGTGACCTGGGCCGAAATAGCTGTAAAGAGGCATGTTTGTGGCAGGTAGATAAAAACATTGTATTTTTTTTAAGACTTAGCTGCGTAAACTGGCAAACATACTGAGTCTAATTTGTAATGCATTTGTATGGAGATGAAGTCTGTGGGAGGCTGTTACTGCATATGGGAATCCCTTTAAAATGAGACATTTAGTTTCTGTGTTATGTAAACCGGAGCGCACAATGTGAGGCTCATTATCTGAAATTAGCCTGTACTCTTTTGCAACAACTCATTAGAGCAACCAGGTTTCTTGGCTAATTACTTCAAATTTGCATAATTACAGTCAGGTGCACATTAATCTGACGGGCATTGTGTTGAGATTGGCATTTAAAAGGTTTTGTATTGTGTGTGAAGTGAAGCGGAAGAGATCCTTTCAAAACATTAAGGCCTCCTGTTAAGGAGGCCATTATCGCCCACTGATCAGTCAAGATTGATATGTGACAAACATTTGTGTTTTGACCTGCATACACAACTTTTAATTTTGAAAAGAATAGTCTGTCTTTATAAAACGAGGCATATGTGGTAAAACAAGAGCAAAATACGTGGCTGGGTCTAAGTGAGGTGACGTACATGCCGAGCACCTGCAGATTCAAGGTTATTGCTTAACCACTTTTTTCACCATTTTCACTAGGGGGCACTGGTACAACATCTTTGATTTACCCATGGTTTATCCACTGTTTCTGCTGTTTGACAAGAGCTTGAAAATGAAATTTGTTGCGCTGGCCTTTTTGTGAATCCAGACAAGAAAGATCAGACACTCTGTTATTTTATGACATTTGTGGCCTTTTATATCTACCCTGTTACAAAACACACAGACCTGATTAAAACATAATTTTCTTCATCAAAAGAGCAGACTTGGTCCCCACTTCTACTTTTTTTCATATTTAAATTCTGATCTTGAAGGTTAGAGGGCTCACACCTATCATGTAATTATGAAAACACTGTCAGCCAGAATTCATTTTCCCAGCCACCACTTTCCTCGCCACAACGACACTGCTCCAGAAAACCCAAAGGTGAGCTGACAGCTAGCCTGTAATACCTGCTCTGAGCGATAATGAGCCGCTCTCTGTTCCATTTCTTGTGTAGCTTTCTGCTTCTTTCCCTCTCCATGTTCTCTGTGTTCTCCTATTTGCCAGGTGCTGCTGCCTGTCTTTAATAGCCTCTAGTGCGACTGTGCCACACAGGGGCCTGGGAGGTCCGCCGCTGCCTCTCAACCAAGGAACAGAGGGAGATAACAATGTGCCAAGGGTGCCAACCACAACTCCACACAGAGACTGTGGATGCTTTCATTAAAGACGACACAACTGGACTTTTTTTGTTTTTGCCAATATTACACCCTGCCTTCCTTCCTTCCTTCCAAGAAAAATAGAAAGGTGCTGCTGTTTCAAAAGGTGTCCATTCATGTCATTTTACAAACACTAACAGGGAGCCCAGGAACACCTCCCTCACAATGTTTGTACAGCTGTGCAGGGGTATGGCTTTTGGGGGGCACCAACCTCAAATGTTTTCTCAAAAGCCCATAATCTTTTACGTTTTTTAAAAATATCCAACTCTGTGTCATTTCCCGACTGGACAGGCAATTCAATAGAGCAAAAGTTATTTTACTGAGGAAATATTGGCATCTATTGGTTTACCCTAACATTGTCATGGGGGTTTGTTGTTAAGTCACCTCAGTGAGCAAGCTTGCTAGCTTACTAGCTAATGAAGCCTGTGAGAGAAGTTAAAGGTACTTTATTCTTGGCTAATTTTAAACCAACTCTGTGTCATCTTTGTGTGGGCATTGTGTTGAAGATGAACGGTGTTCCAAACACACTGCCATGACACAGAGCTGGATTTAAATCAGCAAAAAAATATCTTTAAAAGGTGACATATTATGCTGTTCCGTATTTTCTGTCATATCTACAATGGTATAATATCCATTGTAGATATAGATATAGATAGATATATTGTAGAATAGATTTTCTCGTAAAATGTGGCCAGAACTTCAACCAATGAGGTAAACACATTTTAGAGAAATCCATGTGAGCTAAAACTTTTAGATTTCCTACTATTCTGAACTCTTCAGTTTCAACAGTTTTTTCTACTCTTGGCTTAGTGTTACACATCTCTAAGCCGGGCTTCTATGATATATTATCTGTTCCAGGAAGGAACTACTGAGGTGTTTTTTAAAGGTCTCATGTCATGGTGCTTTTTTGATGCTTTTAAATAGGCCTTAATAGTCCCCTAATACTGTATCCGAAGTCTCTTTTATATAGACCTTAGAAGTCCCTAATACTGTATCTGAAGTCTCTTTTATATACCCCTTAGTGGTCCCCTAATACTGTATCTGAAGTCTCTTTTATATAGACCTTAGTGGTCCCCTAATACTGTATCTGAAGTCTCTTTTATATAGACCTTAGTAGTCCCTAATACTGTATCTGAAGTCTTTTATATAGACCTTAGTAGTCCCTAATACTGTATCTGAAGTCTCTTTTATATAGGCCTTAGTTTTCCCCTAATACTGTATCTGAAGTCTTTTATATAGACCTTTGTGGTCCCCTAATACTGTATCTGAAGTCTCTTTTATATAGACCTTAGTAGTCCCTAATACTGTATCTGAAGTCTCTTTTACATAGACCTTAGTTGTCCCCTAATACTGTATCTAAAGTCTCTTTCCCGAAATTCAGCCTTGGTGCAGAATTACAGCCACTAAATGCAAATGGACCGTTCTTAGATTGCACTTTACTAGTCTTAACGACTAGAGCCAGTTGCACAATGAGCTTACCTTAGGACATGCCATTTCTGTGTCTGTAGCTATTGAGGATGAGAGGAGGGGGGCAAGGTGGATGATGGAGGCTTGTCCTTGACCAACTGCCACTTTGCTCGTTTTAGAAGCCATAATGTCTCTCTTTTCTCATGGGTGCGCCACATTGTCTGGGTGGGCATCGGTCCATCTGAGCTTTCATTTTCTCGAAGGCAGAGCAGGATACCCAGGGCTCTGTTTAGACCAATCACCATTTCTAGCCACTGGGGACCATAGGCAGGCTGTGGGTCCGCATTTGTTGTAATGTTAAAAAACCATGTCATGCCATGGGACTTGTAATGTTGTTAAAATTGTTACATGTAATCACATGCTACAGCAGTAAACCATGTCATCTTGGCAGCCAGTGTTGTTAAATTCTCCCCAATTCTGGGTCACATTACTCCTGAAACATTTCTGGTTATTGAGCATATGGTTTTAAAGCCTTTCTCTGCAATGTTTGACTGTAGAAAGTGCTGCTACAGTCCGTTAGTGTCCACTGCTAACTATGGTAGCTACATGCCAACAGCAGTAGAAGTTGTTATCTTCACTGCCAAGTTGTTTTTAATTCACCCCAATTTCAGGTCTCATTACTGCTGAAACATATCAGACTGGGTAGAGTTTGGTTCAGAAGCCTTTTACTGTGATTTTTGACAGTAGAAAGTGCCGCTTGGTTCCGTACTCTGACGTTAGCCTACTGCTAAGTAGCTGAACGCTAATGCTACATAGCTGGCTGTAGGTAATCTTGGCGGCCGTCATTTCTGAACGAAGCGCAGATTCTACGCAACAATCTTTATTAAAGAAACAGGCGCTCCTGCAGGGCCTCTCACAAAAAGGGTGAATACAGGTGCAGCAGCGATGGGCATTATGAGGAAATCTTGTTTTCTTTAAACAGTAAAACATTTAAACATGTTATAGTACAAATACAAGTATTATACCAATGCTGGTATTGGTCTCATCAGTTATCAGTTTTTTTGCTCACATTGACTACTTTTACACATTAACCACATTATTTGAAGCTTTGGCCACGTTTAATGTGAAAATCTGACATTGTAACGTTATATTGAAAGAAAATAAGAAAAAGCATAACGGGTCCGCTTTAAAGAAGGTATCAGGCTCAGCCAGCCCAAAGGAGGCATGATCCAATATCTGGGGAGAAAGGGTCACTGGAGGAAATCATTCATAGTTGAACCAATTCAGCTCCAGCTAAAAGTGATTGGCTGATATCATTTTATATTGTCAAACAAGAAAAAAGAGCTCACCATTCAAACGTGGGACATTGATTAAAGCATTAGCACAAAGAGCAAATGGGTTATCGGAGCATTTCAACCGCAAAGTTCTTGGGTGACAAACTCCCACCCTAAACTGCTTCTTATTATACAGTGTTTACAGCCAGCAGCCCCTCCACATAAAATTGTAAATCCCTGCGGTGTAGCAGGACTGTGACTGCACAAGAGCTAGGGATGAATCCTAGGATGTGGAGAAATGGAAATAACCATCTCTGTGGCAGAGCTGTAACTGTTGTGACCCCGTGGTTGAATACTTAATGGCAGTCTATCTGTATCCGAGTCTCAATCCCCTCGCTCAGCGCCCAGCCTCCCCACCTACAGTATATACATCCAGCACAATCCCATGATACCTCCCTCTTATTGTTTTTTTCTATTGTTACAGCAGGAACTCGGCTATAATGCTACGCTAGCTGAATGCTAACAATGTCGGGGCATCTTATTGTGGCTTCATGCAACCAAGGGCCTCTCTCTCCTGTATTTATAGCTCCTCTGTGTTCTTCCCTCTCCCCTCCATGCTGCTTCCCTCTCTGTTTTTTTCAGTTTCACTGAGTTGTCAGCATCTCCATCCATCCCCCCCCCCCCCCCCCCCCCCCCCCCCCCCCCCACCCCCTTTCTAGTATCTTTTACTCCACCCGCTACCTTTTCACTTTTCACTCTTTTTATGCGGGCCTGCTCTCAATGTAATGCCGGCTCTCTCCAGCCTTCCATCATTATTCAAAGCAGGGTTTTGGCGATATCAGTCAGGAGGTATTGTTACGGTTAGTCACATGCCCGTGCAGATGTGTCCTCCCTCTCTGTCTCTCTCTGCATTAGCTTAATTGAATCTTTCACCGCCGTTTTAAAAAGTCTGTAATGTAGGCTTGTCTGTTGTCACTCCTTTTTTGCATTGACTTCTATGTGTCATGGATCGGTTGAAGCTAATAGCACCTGACCAAAAGCTGCTCTCATTCACTCTGTCTCTCTACAGGCCCTTTCAAATGCAGCCGATGGAAATACATTGCTCTTGGAGGTGTAAAAATAGTGTCAAATCCTAACAAAGGCAATTCTAGAACGAGAGATAGGAGAAAGGTAGAAGGGGGGAGGGGTGTGGTGGGGTGCTGCACACTATTCGGAAAAGAAAGGAAATTCAGGGTTCCGCAGTCTGCATTTAAATATTCCATTAACTGCAGCCGGCTCCATAACGGCATGCCAGTGCGGTTATGCATTCAGTGCCTTGGAATTTGAAATGAAATTATTGTGGGAGGTGGAGGTGGAAAGGGAGGTAGTGGTGGTGACATAGCCGTTTCCTTTCTTCCAATTTTCTCCTTTTCCCTCTTTCGCCCCTTTGCCTTATCACGGGTGACACTAATCCAATTTCAGCTCTGCTTGTGACAGCTCTAACGTGGTTTTGTGATTCCACCCCCCTATGTGCACTCACACATAAACACACAAGTAGTACGCATGCATACTCCAAAAAGTCACATACAGCTTGCAGACAGAATCCTTGACTGCACACAATACACAGACCAGTAACAAACAATCTTGTCTGCCACTCCCTAAAATCAGCAGACACATAAAAATGATTAGCCCTATGATCCGTGGGTTTACAGTCAAAGCTCATCAGAAGATCGGCTCAGCATTGAGGGATCCAGATTTAAGGCAGCACCGAAGTTAAAAGGTTAGTTCAGACTCCCGACTGTATGCAGCCATGCAGGAGTTTTCTTTGCTCATGTTTTGACATATTCACAGCTCAGACTGCAGCAAAAACAGTGACTCACTCCTTCACATACATTCATTCACAAACTTCACGCTGAAACTTTGTCTCAAAACCTTAAAACTTACATTGCTGGGGGAAAATGGCAAACACAGTTTTTTGTGTGATTTGGGTGAGTTTTACCCTTTAAACCCCATAATTGTACTGTGGTCATTCTAAACTTGACGTCCACTTACAACTGAAAGCTTTGGGAATAGTTTAATAGGCCTAATTGATTTTTATTTTTATCCCAGTGTGTTTCCAAGCTCAAGAATTAACCTCCACCTTCCCACACGTAGTATTGCACTGTACTGTAAAATAAGTAGTAGTTTTTTTGTTTTTGTTTTTTTTAACTTTCCCACAGTGTCTACCTTCACTATCTGTCAATCTGCCTTATTACGAATAATTTTAATAAGTGAACAATTAGATTTGTTAAATAAAGGGTAAGTAAATCCACAAGTTTCTTGAATTTAGCTGTATCTATTGTGCGTATGGTGTCAATGGTATATATACTGGAACAGACCACAGATGTATGTTTCTTTTTACTCCCTACACAACACGTGGCTCTCTCGGGGCAACTGATGGTGGAGAAATGAGTCTCTGTGCGCCTTTCTATGATGGATTTCTCTCTGTTTGATTATTGAATTTGGGTGCAGAATTGTGAGATTAGAAAATAAGCCCTTGGCTCTTTGATTCTGAGTGACTGACACCAAAGTCTGACATTTGCCATTTATGTTTTAGAAACTCTATTGTGGTGTCTGGATATGAGAAAAATACACCACCAAACAAGAAAACTGGCCAGAAATGGAAGGAAGGCCTAAAACTAAATAGTGTTTTATGAAGGTACACTACTTACATTTGCAAGCATCAACATCCAAAGTTAAAACACAGGATTAGATACTACTATCACTATCAAATTACTTTTATAATGTACTAATGAGCAACGTTGCTTTCAGACATCAGAAATGTCACAAAAAGTAAAACTGGATAATATTTAAAATGTTATGTGGAAAAATGCTTATTTTTTATGGACAATGACAATTTCTGTAAGTGTCCTAATGAAAATCTACAACATGTTTGTTTATTCATACGCCTAAAACCATGTTCAATGTCTAGGCCTCTGTTCAAGTTTACTAGGACCTCAAGTGACCGTGTGAATTATGACTCTTGTTTGTCAGTGACAAAGGCGCAAGTAGCGTGACGTTGTCAGAGAGCCGCTAAGCCTTGTCGGGGGGAAGTCTGAGTGGATGGATTAGTCAACAAAGCGTGTGACTTGGGCATGGGAGACTGCTATTCATTTCCTGTTTCCTACTAACAGTTGTTCTCTTTCAACCCCCACCATAAGATTTCCTATTTTTAACCATAAACAAAGCTGTGGCAGATCAGATTCCCATTAATAATTTTTTGTAATGTGAGTTGTGCAAATGACTAACATGTATTTTGGCATGTACTTATTTACATGCAGGTTGTGCCTTTGAATGGGTTTTCAGTGGATTTTTTAAAACAATGCATTGATGGCTACCCAATGAGCAACTTACGGAACAGGATGCGAAAAAATGTAATAAACTCAGAACTCAAATACATTTTTCCCATGTGTGTGGCCCTAATCCTCTTCCATAGCAACTTTTTAAGGCATTGTATCAACAAATTTAAAGTTGCCTTGAAAGCATTTTCTTTCCAACCAAGGCATTAGTGAAATTTTAACTGCAGTACCTTGAGGCTGCCAACAGGTGCTGCAGTTCTGTGTTGATTTCACACCTTGGTCGTGTTATTAGCAGGCAGAAGACATCGCATCGCGGCAGTGGGTGAAGTGAGGACACCGAAGGCGGTCCCGTAAGTGATAAAAGAAGCAAATGAATGAAGTAGGCTACTGATAGTCATTATTACAATTCATGTATCTGTTTTCTGACTGTGGGTTTTAGCATTAGTCGGCTTTATGTGCAATTCACTGATCTGCCATCTGCCCACACTGATTATGTTGGCCTAAACAGCTCACACCGGACTGAATGAAACCAAAGAGCGGATAATTGTGCCTATTGTTAGTAATGCTGGCAACAATTCTCTTTTGATTTTATGCTAAAATCATTTTGTAACTTCACATGTCATCTCATCAATGACAAACATTTGGCACCTTACATATGAGGAGATTCAGATAAATCAATTCACAGCCCTGATGTCTAAATTACCACCGTGGCGGCTCTGAGGCAGCAGACGTTCCAGTCATGGAGGTATTTCTGCTCCTGTGAAGTGGCAGGCAAAGAGTGTGTACTGAGAGAGTCTCTGTGAAGTGAAGCAAAGTTTTCCGTTTTTATTTTAGTAACTTGGATCAAGTTAGGAGGAAGCAGTTCTCCGGCAGCTTCTTCTCCCAACGTGTGATATTACAGTGTCCACACTACACGGGAAGCCGAGAAGACTAGAACAAAAAGATGTTGATCAGTTAATTCTTCTGCCTGTGGAGTTTGTCACTGCCACACACATGCACACACTTACACCGAGGCACAGAAATTACCTATATGTACACACACACACACACACGCACACATGCATGCACACACACCCTTCAGCACATCAGTGAACATCTCATTTCCTGTTCTTATTCTCCGGGTTTCCGCAGGGAATGGTTCAATTGTGATTTTCTTTCCTTTTTCTTCTTTCCCCTCAGAGTAGCGTGTTTGGATTTTGCGCGGCCAGGTAGCGATGTCTAAATGGGAGTCAAGGTCGTGGAGTCTTTGTCAGGATGCTCTGGCAAGAACACACACAGAAAACAAATAGCGGTGAAACAAAAAGCCAACATCACCTTCCGCAGCAAGGGAGGTAATTGCATCAGAAAGTGGTAATTTAAAACAGGGTCATGGCCAGGCTGTGGTAGGCGTGTGTGTGTGTGTGTGTGTGTGTGTGTGTGTGTGCATGTGTGTGTGGTATACTGTTTCAAAAGCACATGCCTTGAATGTAGAAGCAGTTCAGTTAATAGTGAAGCAAATCCTTCACACACAAAATACAGCATATAGTCTTGAAGATCATTGCTGAAGTATTGTTTACAGTGAAATAATGGAAGAAGTTTGCTCTCATTTTTAACCACATTCATCACAAACATCCAGCAGAGCCTACAACCTCAGAGCTCTTACTACTGGGTCGAAGATGTAGTGAAATGCTTCGTGGGTAATAATGGGCTCAGCTCGGTCCTTAACTGCTCTGGTATTATTTCAGATATTCTATCTGCAACACATAAGAACCTCTAAATTTAGTGTTGTTACTTATGTGGTTCAACAGGTTTGTTTTGATGATCGAACTAACTGGAACCCCTCTGAATCGATCAAAAAAAAAAGTTAAAGTAAATTTTTCTCCAAACAAATATGAACAAACCTTTACACTCTCCAAAGCACCAATTGTTTATGTAAGTGTCACATAACCAAGTAAGGTTGTGTGATTCATAATAATGCTCCTCACTGTTATCTGTCAAGGTAATTTTAAGTCAACTTGGTCAACAGTAGCGCCTCTTAATGATGTAAACCTGCTGAGTGGAGGCTTTCCACTTCAATTGAAGTAAGGTTTTTCTAGTGTCTGCAGTGCACCACTTGTGTTTTAAGAAATAAGACACTTAATTTCCTGAGAAAGTGAGCTCTTCTGTTGTCACTGCAGTTGTTAGCATTTTATCTTTCTCCATCAACAGCTAATGCAAATCATTTCAGGCACTTTAACTGTGGACGGTCAATAGAAATTCTGGGAAATGTAAGACTCAAAACGTAGGAGTAGAGCAGGTGGGTCAAACAAACGGCCCGTGGGCCCAAACATGCCCGCCAAAGTATCTAATCAGGCCCACACTGGATGACTTACAAAGTGTGAACATTGCAGAGGGTTTTTATTGGGTTGGAAACAGTGAAATTTTTTCAAAACAGGGCATACCTCGAAACCGGTAACAGGCCCATGCCTACTTACAATATATTAATACAGAAAAAAATCAAATAGAAATGCATAAACACACACAGCATACAGATGTGTAGATCATACAACTCTCACAAAAACAACCACAATACATTGAATATCCCAGAGATCAGAGTGTCTGAAGCAGCAATAGTCCTTTAATCCTGCAGCATACGGCAGGTCATCTGGCAGCCCATGAGTTCCATTAGCACGGATGAGCTGGTTAAACACCCCCTGCTGGATAAACCAGTGCAGTGCTTCTCTCTGAAAGCTCTCGAAACGGCTCTCTGAGCCCCCCTGTAAACCCCCTACCCGGCACAGCGGCTGGCAGTGAGGCCCAGCAGCGTGAGTGTGGACTGGATCTATAATCCTCTGTGTCTCAGAAGACTCTTCTGGGGAGCAGATGATACAGAAATTTGGACTTGGCTCGCCCTGTCCCCCTGCAGAGGGAGGTCTTTTTTTTATCATTCATGACTGTTTGTATCAGCATCTGCTGGCGACTGTCAGTTGGCAACACATCTCTGCAGCAATGTCACTCTTATTTTTAAGAAAGTTTTAGTGCAAAGCAGCTCAAGATAGAAAGTGTGAGAGAAGGAAAAACATTTCTTGTTTGATTTCTATATCATTGTCACTAGGATAAAGTCAATTCAAGGTATGTGCGGTTTTTATAGTAGGGTTGTGATCCAACTCTGATTTTAATTCCCATAAGCTCTGGTGCTTAAGCACAAAAATGCATATCTCTTCATGTATTTTCCTTTTGGGTATGGAGAGAAACTAAGACTAAGACTAGTCCTCTTCCAACTCGTCCTCTTCATCCAACTCGTCCTCCTTGATCTTGTCCTGGTTGTCCTCCCCGGCCTCTCCCTCCTACTCTCCTTGTTTTCTGTCTGTTGTCGGCATCCATTGTGCAAAACAAATTTGATGTGGTAATCTGACCTTCAGTCTACTTATAGGCCTATACTAAAGCAGTGATTGGTTAGTTTTCAGTTAAGCAGTATGGGTTTGAACGTGAGGAGTGGGTGTGGGACCTGGTGAATAAGTGTAGCATTTCAATAGGTTGTGGTTGGAAAAGAAAAGCAAGTCACTTCCTGTTAATTTTTGTCTTACAATTGGTTGTAGTGTTTTGAAAAAAAGTGTTTCATGCTATTGAAAACTGGATAGCAGGCTGAGGAATAGCTTATTTTTTTAGATTTGGTGTGTAGATTTGCTCTTTGAGTGAGGGGTTGTCAAGATCTTGTGACATGTATCGATTTGTGTATGTTATTGTAAAAAAAAGAAAAGTAAAACCAGGTATAGACCGGACCCTTTTTAAGAGCTTTGTACAAATGTAACTTTCTGTGGAAGCTTATTTACATAAATTCTTTGAAAATTCAATTGTGGGGCATTTGAATAGCTCACCTGGGAGACCGTGTGCTCCATGCCCAAATGCTCAGTCCTTGCCGCAGTGGCTGCAGGTTCAATTCCAACCTGCTGTCCCTTTGCTGCATGTCTTTCCCCCTCTCCCTCCCCTTTCATGTCTAGGCTCTCCTATCAAATAAAGAAAAAAAATGCTATCGCTTTGAACTTTTAGGGAAGATTGGATGAGATGTTGGTGCTGACGGTGCTCCAGCAATCCGTGCCATCTGTCTGTGCAGAGCTTTTCTTTTTCTCTTTTCTTTTCTTCTTGCATGTACAGTGTGTTTACTTTAAAGATTGTCAGTAACTTCAAGAGATGAGTGCAGAAAGACAGAAACTCTGCTGACACACATTTCTTTTTTTGGTTGGTAATCTACGCAGGGCTCTGGTGTAGCTGCACGCTTAAAAAACACCTATTTTCACCCAAATAGTTGTTCTAAATCCGCAACTTTAAGGATATATCAATCTGTTTGTTTTTACATGCTAACAGAACTTCTCAAAACACACTCACTCAATAAATTATTTTTTGTTCTCCCATTTTAAAGTTTCCACGGTCAACAACAGTCAACCTCGATGTTAATAATTAAACTACGGCTACCCCCAGCGTGACACACTGGTTGCCAGTGAAACGGCCTCAACAGATACAGTGCACAGTGTGGAACTCATCTAAATCTGGTTATACACTGTTGACTATAAAATAAGTGTGTCAGCCAGCATGTTTTGCCCTTGTTAAATGTGGATTGGTTGTCATGCCAGTGTAGATAAGACACTGCTGTGTGCTTTGCCAGTGTGTTCGATGTATTGCTGTGCGGCTGGTTTTGGATGCTGGGAAGCCAGGTCCCTGCCAAGTGATTGGGTCTTAGCAGGAACCTACACATGGGGGGTAAATGGATGCCAGATTGTTGGTCTCATATGTTAAACTCATTAATGAGATGACCACAAAAGTGCCAAAACTTGTCTGTGTACAGGCTCTATACAAAGTGTGATGATACAAGATAACATTTTCAGTCAACTATTATAGCTTATTCATTTCCCATGCTAAACCTTGTAGGCTAGCATGAGGATGCTAAAGATAATTTATAATTAATGAATTTGTTATTGATTACGTGTCAACTTTGGACTTTTGCATACGCACTGTAGATATATCACAGGCAATGACAATTGTATTCATTCCTTACACACAGTAGGTGTTGTTTATGCAAACCGAGCCTAAACTAAATCACATGGTAAATGTGCAGATTTTGTACAGGGAGTTACATGAGAAGATGCCACTAGTTACATCACAGACAGATACTTTGTCATTAGCCTCGCCTAATGCATCATTAAATTAGCACAAACCAAGAGTGAGCAAATCCTCCCGCACGTCTAAAATCGTTGCATATGCAACCAAGATGACTCCGCCCGTAACGGCACTTCGATGAATCATAGATCTCCCCAAACCAATGGGTGACGTCACACATGCTCTTTCCATTTACAGTCTATGAGTACAATATATAATCTGTTGGGCTCAAACACAGAGTTTTGATTTTGAACAGAATTTCATATCAAATATTTACTTTTTCTCCCTTATTGGAATGGTAGTTTTGAATTTCAAATAAAAAGTGACTTCTTTAACATATAGGCTACTGTTGGTTAGTTTCATCTATAACAATCTATAACAGTTATTTTACAAACTTATAGTGTTTTTTCTAAATGAACTCTTTATCTGCCAATTAACTAGTAGCTACAGCTGTCTGCACAATAAATATTACAACATTTTTGGCATTGAAGCACAAAATAGAAGTAATAAAGTAAATTCCCTTAAAATATTATTTTAACAACGGCACTTACGTAAATACTATTTTACATTCAACCATTGCTCAATCATGTATTCCCCAGTTTGGAAATTATAACATAGGTTACATTAAAAAGATCCAAAATGTTGTGTTAATTGCTCATACAGGGTGCAAAAACTGCAGATTTGTGTCCTGCCTTTCGTGTTTTTGAGACTGGGCAACACGAACATTACAGCCATTTTATTAAGGTCTCAAATTGAGCACCAGGAAGACCGTTTTGTCATTCCACCCAGCAGGGTCTGCAAGTCCAAGATGAGCCACAAAGTGTGTAAGAGGCCACCACTGGGGAGCTCACTGTGTACAACTTCATCGGTTCATTCAAGAGATGGCTGTTCTGCAGGAGTAAGCTTTCCATCATCATCATCAAAACCTCTCATTTACTGCAGCTACAACTCTCCTTTGTGCTTCACTTGCCTGTGACCACCCAGTCCTGCTATAACACTGTCGGCCCTGGGAGGAGATTACCATAAACCTTGGGCCGTCCACATTCACAGCACAAACAGAGAGGCCCCCGCAGTGAGAGGACACAAAGGCTTGATTTTTCACAGCCCTATTGTCTTCCCAAAGCTGGGCGCTGAGATAAACCGAATATAGAGGGAGGCGGGATTCTCGACAGTGATGAGGGTGGAAGTGGTGTCGTGGGGATTCACGTTTTCCTGTGCCACCACTGCCAGATGCTTGCAGTGTGCCAGACAAAGCCAAGTGCCACCCCATACCTCCCCAGCGTCCTTTGCCAGTTCGACAAAACCATCTGCGGATTCACTTGGCAGCCTCTCCTTCTAGTCAATTTACATTCTTGCACGATTCTCATTCCTTCCAGTCTGAGTCCTCAAGGGGATGTGTCAAGGTGTTGCGAGTCCCTTAAGGACGCCTGTGAATAAGCTCAGCAATTTATAATTCCTAAACTCTACCCACAGCACTCTGTATTCTATTAACATTTGTTAAAGAATATCAAAGACCTCAGAGGAGGCACTGAGAAAATACTGTGTTGATTCCGAGCACTGACGGCGCTTAGATTTTTAGGAGGTGTGACACTGTTTCGAATCTTCCGTCATCCCGAGTTCAACATCACCCGGAGCTAAAGTTGGCCGTTTTTTTTTTTTCTTGAACTGTGATTACATTTTCTGTGAGGGCCACAGATAGACTCATTCCATTCTGGGCTGAGAGAAAATGCATCTGTGTTGAAATATAGGCCTTTTGATCATTTTTTTTTTTTTTTTTATCTCTGTAGAAATTGGGGTACAGTTAGAAAATCTTTGCCATTGAAAGAGCAAAGTTCAACCCGGGAAAAATTCAGTCAGAAGCGTCAGATGGCGAAGCGTCTGGAGCAGCAGAGAGAGCAGGAAAAGCATATTTTTTTGGGAGTAAAATGAAACTAGAGGTAATAAAAGAAGTATAATGCAAACTGGTCACATGCTATTGGCCCTTTCTTACCTTTGTCATTGTGTCTCCCCTCCTGCCTTGCCTAATTCTCCTTCTCTTGCCAATTAGCGCCGTTTCATATTGTTCAAGTGGTTTTTATTGCCAATCAGATAGCCGCCATGCCCCGGAGGTCTCTGTTTAATATTTTATCCGCAGCTGTGTGGATATCATCAGATGAGATATCCCAATCCTCTCATTTTATTTTAAGCTTTCATTTATATCCCGCCGCTCAGAATAGAGGTATCAGAAACCAGTCTAAATAACGATGATGACATTTACATGACTAATTGATGGCATGGTACCATCCCAGCTTGTTCTTTCGAACACACACACAATTGATGGAGAATGCTAATCCTACTGATGTAGGGATCAGGATCACACAAATTTAGAACAGTAGTATAAGCCTGGGGGGGTGGGGGTGGGGGGAGTATTCAAGATATTATAAGGGGGATACATTGTTGCATGTTTCAGGCAGTTAATTCCGTGAAGAAGTGAGGGTGTAGAGCATCCGTATAGGGGAGACCAGGATTTTACTTATTTTATAGATTACAATACATACTTCAGCTTTTGTTCAGTGCAATCATTCATAGAAATGTGATTTAGCATAAAAGCTGAATAATAATGAATAAGGCTTTCTCAATCAATCAGACGTTAGTGATGCATCTTTGCTCATAGCCTCAGCAATAGGAATTTGAACTGAAGTTGGTTGTTAGTATGTTAGGTAATCAGTCCGTCATACCTGTAGATCCGTCCATATCCATCTATCATAACTATTGCAACTAAGATCATGGTGCTTTGTACCCGGCTCAGACCACTAAACCTATCCGTCATGTGACTGGTTGTAATCGTGACAATCGGGCAGTTGCAGTAATTGTTATCATGTGGATATCATATCAATTTGGTGTCCATGCATTTCCGTATGAAATCATACAAACTCGTTCATGAGCATGCATTGCTTTATCTCATCCGACAGAGCTGCGGTGACTGTTTTCAGTACGAGCGAAGGCCAGTTCGTGGATGAAGGATTCATGTTGTTTGTTAGGTCTTAACAACACACAAAGTGAATTTTGATGAGAAAGGTTGAATGTAAAACATTTTAATGAAAACACCACAGGGTACCCTCTAAGCAAGACACTGTAATCCCAAATCCTCTGATTCAGTTTCCTACCCAGCACCAGAAATCTCTTGGGCTCGCAGGTGTTGCACAATGTGAAATGTAAAAATAAAAAAACAAGGCTGAAAAAACCGTGCATGCTCAGCAAAGCGTTCTTTGACAGAATATTAAAGTGAGGACTTATTTTTTACCTGGATGAGAACACAGTGAAAAGCATGTTACTCACAGTTTTTGAACCATTTTCAGACACCCGCAGAGGTTGTCGATGTTTTTTAGTACTTAATTAGAGAGGCTGATGTCGCCTCTGAAATTTGATGATAAAAAGTTGATGGGTTTTGTTCTCATAAAGCATTCTCACAGGCCTGTATATACGGCAATAATTATCCTTTACCCACTCTCTGGCCTGTCAGCCAGCTCACCGGGAACGCCGTTGTTATGTCTTTAAAGTTATCTTGTATCACATTACAGAGTGCTCGGGATGGCAAAGAGCACAATGTTCCCTTTCTATCTATCTATATGTGCATATATATGTGTGTGTGTGTGTGTGTGTATGTCTCAATATATATGAATCTACAACACCATCCACATACACACATTCTTGCCTTCTCTCTGCTGCTTTATCCAGCTGAATCTAGGATGACCTGGACTCACCATTTAGACTTGTAACAGTATTGATTCACATGTAAACAGGATGTGGCTCCCATTTTCCCATGATGCACTCTCAACTTAACTCACACATCAATACGTCAATGCTCTCTTCCCATACTTCTCCAGTGCACACTCCCAAATTGATATCCAGCACGGATGAAAATGAATGAAATGAAACACCTTTTAAAATAAATCCAAACACATAGATTCATACGCGCACAGTGCATAACTGGTCCGTGTGTCTCCTTTGTTTCTGGCAGCAAAACTAGAGTTACACTTCTTAGCTGAATGATTTAGTTAAATTAGTTCAGTTTGTGAACATGTTGCAGCCAAACCACTTTATAAAAAATCTAATAATTAGCTATTGTTAAGTGTGTGGAGTTGGATAAAAGTAAAATTCACAGGAGAGCTAGTTAAGTCCTAGTCCCGCATTGCCAGGCCGAGTAAGGTCTGGCCACACCACAGATAACCTCCACTCAAAACGTTCTGGGTTGTTCACATTTCTTTAAACCAATCCCAGTCGTCCTGGGCGGCGCTAAGCTTTGGGCGCAGCCCCATCGGCTCTGCAAAGTAGACTTAGGCTTCTCTTTATTGATCCTTTTGGGGTGAATCCAGCTTGGAAATTGAATTTACAGCAGCTTACAAGACATTTGAATAGAGAATAAGGAGGTATAAAACATACAGTATAGAAAAAGTAGTATAATAATAAACTTTTAGCTTAAATAAATATAACAGTTAAGAGCAGTTTGTGTCCACGTGTATGTTTGTAGATCATTAATTACGTAATTGCACATTGAAATAGTGCCGACCACTCCTCCCTTCCTTCCTGTTCTGTCCTGTCTTCTTTACTCTGTTTTCTCCTGCTTCTATGGGAATTTAAAATAGGGGGGTGGATACTAATGTCCCCTGAATTTAAAGAACATTTATTTATTTACAACATTCATTCACAAAGAAAATTGTTGTTTGGATTAAATAAAGTTTGGATTTTCCTAATTTATTTTTAATTAAGGCATTAATTAATTTCCAAAAGATGTTTTTTTTTATTCCTCTTTTTAATCAACTTTAGCATGGGTGTGTAAACTTTCTCAAGCAACTGTATGATGTAAAGAACACACAAATAACAGCTACTAAGCACATGTACAAATAAAGTATGTTTGTTTTTAGTAATGTGTACACTCTGAAAGCCACTTTGTACAGGACGTGAACCAGTTTTGACCGATGCCACCTGGTGGTAATACCAGAAAGAAAACCTTTAACCTGGAGTCTAATTTTTAAACACACATACATTATTTGACATCAGAACAGCTGTTGAAAAGTATTGTAATTACATACAAGTGTAGGCATAGCAGCATTGTAATAATCTTAATATTTTTCTAAATACATTTCAAAATTGCATGCAAGTTTACACAAACTCAAAAAAATGTGAATTTTTCTGGCAAAGATGAATGTCAATCAGAGATATATAGTAACAAAGTAGAACTACTTCACAACTGTAATTAATTACTAAAAGGCTGTATCTGTACTCTACTGGAGTATTTTTTTCTTCTACTTCCACTTTTACTTCAGTACATATTTTTGTTGAATGTAATACTTTTACTCTGGTAAATGTTTTTTATGTGCTGCATCATTACTCGTTACAATTATAAAAATGTTACAAATCATTCCAAGCCCACGTTATGACTGCCAGAGCGGTAGACGGCTCCGTCGCCAGGTTTGATGAAGCTGGCTCATCATTGAGCGAATCAAGCGGTCGAGCTGTCTCATAAGAAGACCGCGTGTCCTCCCGTTCTGCTTTTCGCTGTGCTGCCTGCCTGCATCAGAACACTTGATCGTTGTTAGTTTTTTTCGACATGGAAGAACCAGAAACGCCACCTTTAACACCTTAAACTTTGAGTGATCGTGGCGGTGAGGGTGAGGAAGGGGACCACCCTTGGCCCTTTTACAGTCCATGATTTCATTTGTCGGAGTGAAAGACAATTCATGTAGAATGAAGTGCCTACTGTGCCTCCCCAATGATTGTGCAATAATGGCGTTCAATAACTTTTACTTTCAGTACTTGAATAGTACTTTTTTTTTTAAAACTACTTGCAATACTTAAGTACAAACCTGTTGAATACATTAGTACTTCCACCTAAGTGTGGTGCTTAAAGATCACTTCTTTAAGGGGGGCTGGCGTCTCCCTTAGAGATAGGGTGAGGAGCTCGGAGTAGAGCCGCTGCTCCTTCGCGTCTAAAGGAGCCAGTTGAAGTGGTTCGTGCATCTGGTAAGGATGCCTCCTGGGCGCCTCCCTAGGGAGGTGTTCCAGGCACGTGTAGCTGGGAGGAGGCCTCGGGGAAGACCCAGGACTAGGTGGAGAGATTCTATCTCCAACCTGGCCTGGGAACGCCTCGG
>NC_048412.1:26466824-26493863 GCF_013103735.1 Etheostoma cragini | reverse complement strand
ACACACACACACACACACACACACACACACACACACACACACACACACACACAAACACACTCCCACACTCTCTCTCGCCTTACGGTGATGAAATATGTGCATACTGTTTACACCCTCATGAATTGAGAATGCAGCCTCAGACATACAGGATTACATAAAGCAATTCCTTGTGGTTATTTTTCTCGGTTCATTTTCCACACATGGAAATGAACTGCAGAATGTGTCCTCTCCGAGTCTCTGAGAGTCTCCCAGTGTGCCGTCACGAACCTCCGTCTCCCCTCCGGAGCCGCAGTGCAAACTATTACAAACAGGAAGGCAGAGCGAGGGCAGGGAAGCTGCACTTTCCTGTCTGCGCTGTGTTAAGAGAGGTGCAGTACAGTAGCCTTGTAACTGCAGGCCTCGGAGATTCCCTAAAGCAATAGGAAGACTTGACTAGCTGACCACAATCTATAATTAATCACCGGATCAAAGCTGTGGGAAGATGAGGGCGTCTGCGGGGCTGTCAGGGTCGACAGAGTTCATCTCAATGGGTCAAAGGGAGTGAGAATATAAAGGCAAAAAGCAGGGAATTCATTTTACGTCCTCAACATACATTATAAAGGTTTCCGCGTGGTCTTAAAAAAAGTATTTTGTAACTATTATGTTCTAGGTCTTAAATATTTTCTCATTTTCTAATTCTGTGGTGTTGTAGTTCTTTCTGTTGCTAGTCCAAATATAATTGTGTTGTATTACACCTACAAATGAGACCAAAGGAAGGCTGGGACCAAAGATCGGCCCTGGAATTTTCGGCTCAGACAAAGTGTAATTTAGTGATACCTCATGAATCCTAATACAAGCTATATATATATACACATATATACATTTACTTTAAGGTGGTGTTTTGCTTATTATTAAGATGTTGGCTACCTTGTTAAATGAAAGGTAGGCTAATACAGCCTAATAACAAAACGGTAAGAATCATACAGTATAGCCTACCTACTTCTTTTATTGTTGTGGTGTTATCAAGTTCAGTTTTATCAAGTTCAGTTTTATCAAGGTCCAAATTGTTCACTGCCTCATCTCTGTCCTTCTCCTCCCGAGTCTCCTCCTCACTGTGCATGCCGCTGACACCGACACCCCCACCACTATCATCAGCCACGGGAGCTGATGAAAGTCCTGCTACTGCCGAAAACATGTCTGTCAATTTGACACATTTGGCAGCGTCTGCCTGAAGGGCCTGTTTCTTTTCTCACGCAGCTTCTCTGCACCACTATTCTAGCTTGAAACTGCATGCAGGCAGAAATCCCTAGCCTGTGTGATATTTTTGACTACAGTGTTTCGGGCCAGCCCAGTGTCAATTGAAAAAATAACAACAATAGGCCGCCGATGTAGGCCCACCACATTTATGGGCCGATACATGGGCCGGATAAAAAAAAACAAAGTGTTGGCGGTTGGCCCAAAAAACATCGGCCCACCAGGAAAGTGCCCAGTATGCCAGATGGCCAGTCCGCCCTTGAATGAGACCAACATGCAACTTATATTGCAGCCAATCAGCTTTTGTGTTATTGGCGCGGGTCCCTCTCAGATTGTACCACAGACGTTAAACTGATTGTATTCTTCAGCTTTGGGGAATTACAAGCGATTTTTGGCTTGAAAATGTTTTTATTTAGGGCTTAGTTAATGTTGTGATGAAGTTCTTACATTTTGTTTCATAACGGTCTTAAAAAGGTCTTTAAAAGTCTAACATTTGATTTGGTGAAACCTGCAGAAACTCTGATGATGTTGCATTGTACACACTTAGAAATATCTGTGTATTTACAGTTGTATGACTGTATATTTTAACAGAAATTGTCCATGGAAGGTGATTCACAGTTGTTTTTCTGTTGATTTATTGGACTGTGGAATACTTATGCCGGTGTAGTGCCCAGTGATTGCCTAATGTAATATTTTAACAAAAGCAGTATGCAATTCACATACTATTGGTTTCACACTAAAATTTAAAACATACAAAAAGAAAATCCCCACCCATGTCAAAAAATACACAAGGGTACACAACAATGCTCTGTATTTCTCTTTGTTAACATCTCAAAAAACTGCCTAACACATATGTATGTGTGTGTGTGTGTATGTTTTAAATAACATACTATGTTTTGTAGCTACATAGAAAAGTTCAGTTTTTAATTATGGGACAAAGTCCTGGTAATGAGCTGCCAGCAGTTCTTCTGTTACTTTCTGGATTTATTATAGTTGTTTTGGTAGCGTGTGGTAGATTGTTGTAAGGAAACGGCCAATTTTCTGACCTTTTGACTCAGCCGAAAGAGCACGAGGCAGAAAAAGGCTTTTTGGAAACCGGCTGTGGTTTTCATTTTTTTTTTCTTCTTTAAATTTAAACCAGAGTACGGCTGGAAAAAACTCCCTCTTTATGTGCGTATTCGCTGAGAAAAGAGGTCCTGTTGAATTTCAGCAGCAGGTTAAGATACAAGAAGTTGTTATTCAGAAATGTTTGTTGTGTGCCTACACCTACCTTCAAATAAGAAAAAAGACTATGTACTGGTGCAACATGTAGAAAATAAAAATATTTCATAAATATAACGACTAAACAAGATGCACAGCAGCTCAGCGCCAAATGTGAGTACTAGTTGAGTGAGTGCAGCAAAGAAACGAGAGCCTCCAGCTACAAATTGAGCTTCTCCTGATTTGCATTCAGTCTGAATGCCAGAGTATCTAGTGTTATCCACTGTTAAAGCAAGGGAACTACGAGATAATAATACTGTATGCAGTCTGGCTGGGAAAGGATAGAGAGATAAACAAATAAAGTGCCAACATGGAGGTGACCTGTAATATCAGCAAATATTAGTTGAAAATGTGGAGAGTTTGGCGATGGCTTTATTGTGCAAAGTCTGTAGTTGTGTTTGAAAAGAGAGAGAGCAGTTTCACTGACTATTGAGCGGCTGCCATGAAACTGTAATTTTTGTGGCTTTCACTGTGTACACATTCAGTTTGTCTTGAGTGATTTTTAGGTCCTTTATGCCCATAAATCCTTACAAAAAACGATTTCCAGTGCCAGAGAAAAATGGCATCGATGACAAACAGCCGGAAACACTGAATGCATCCCCCAGAATTCAGCACGGACATCTGACCGACACCTGTAACTGCTTTGCCACATCTCTTTAATGTAATACTCCACAGAGAAAAGTCTTCATATTAGGGTCGCAAGAAGTCAAAACTGTATCATTCTTGTATTGCAATGTTTACTTTTTGCCCTCTCCGAGGTAAAATGTCAATTTTTGGAGTGAATAAGAGACATGGCTGCACCCTTTCAGATTATTTCTGTTAGTACTGTGAAAATTTCAATAATGACAGGATAACAAACAGTGTGGGTCATTTATTCCTACCCTTCAATATGATACAGAGAATCCATCCTCATATCTAAACCTAACCTAAAAAAAGTTGTAAAACACAGTTTTGTCATGTTTAAACACAAAAATTACTTGGTGAAGTTTAGAAAAAGATTCAGATTTCGGTTAGAATCAGACTCAGACTTGGGTTTGTGTGACCCACGCAACTCTCCTTACTCCTTCCTTTTGAGGAACTTGGCACTCTTTTACTTAGTCAAATTACTTTCTGCACCCTCTTCAGCCAATAGAGGGTGCCGCCACTATAGACGTGAAGAGGAGTCATAAATGCTGTTGGAACAAACAACCAGGAGCCCTTGGTTATTGTTCTAATCTGGGGGGAAAAAATGGCATTAGCCCTTTAGCTGCTTCTTTGAGCTCTTTATCACTCTTCAGTCATCTTTGTGTGAAGGCATACAAAGCTAACATTAGGCTAAACTTTTTTTTACATGCAAAGTTTATTACATTAACCAATTGGGACATTCATTATCTCAAAACAAAGTATGGCGACTTTCACTTTCACTAATGTCATATCTGCTATGTTAACGACATATCTGTTGGTTGAAAACCCACGTAACATATTGACTGTAGGCTAAACAACGCAGGATATAACCTAGCATGATTCAAGACCCCAAACCAACCCATCCTTGAGCGTCATGTGACGAAGGTAATGTAGGCACGTTAGCCTGCAGCTGCAACAAAGGCTGTCATCAGCGTTGGTTGATAATCTAACCTTAATGTAAGGCAACGCCGCGCGACATGATGCAAACGTTACAAGCTGAAACTGCACAGTATTCAAAGCTCAAGTGCATTTTTTGGGTAAGTACTATTCACAGGGCATTTGTCATAATCTCCATAATATTTAAAAACTCACCTGAAGGCAGAAGACCTTGCTTCTGCTCCGGGTGAGAATATACACAAAGTCACGTGGGCATCACGAAGGCATCACTAAAGGCAAGATTGAATGAAATAGCAAACTTAATTTTAAGTTTGAAGTTTATTTAGACTCTTTGGCCAGAGGGGCACCTAATCCAATCAGGGCAATTGGGCCGTTTGCCTCCAGAATTCAACACTCTGCACTATACATAGTCAATATGTCGCTATCTTTCATCATACTTTTGTGTAAATAAACTGTAGTGTGTATCTTTTCAGAGGCACTAAGCTGTAATTGGCAACTCCCCTCTCAGACCCTCCTTGCCACTGGGGACACATAACCATGGATACCACTGCTGACCTCCGCTTATCTGACATTGCTAAATTACTGAAAAATGCTGGTTGCTGGCCGTACTGCATTGGATTGTGGGATACTTATGCTGGTGTAGTGCCCAGTGATTGCATACTGAATTGGAAACAATATGCAATTCACACACTATTGTTTTCACACTAAAATTTCGGACCTACTAAAATAATATCACATGGTGTTTGACAGTGGCGTTTTTATACCTAAAAAAAACTGGTGGGGCAGCAACCATATCAAAAGATGGGGTACACATCAGTAAATCTACAATACTCTGTGTCTCACTCTGTGTGCGTGTGCGTGTGCGTGCGTGCGTGCGTGCGTTCGTGCGTGCGTGCGTGCGTGCGTGCGTGTGTGTGTGTGATAGAGAGAGGGGATGTGGACCAGACAGCTAAAGATACAGTTGTTTTTCTGCAGTGTCTTGTAGTTGAAGGGGCCACATTTCTTCCAGAACATCAATAACTCGTAAATTAAACAGTTGGTCAAAGCATTTTTCTTTTTTTTCTTTGAAAGGCTTCTTACCCCTTCTTTCCGAGGTACGCTAAAGGAGCGTACCTTGGGTAGTTGAATCCCCCACCCCATCTCTCTCTCTTACTCACACAAACAGGTAAAATGAACATTGTCACAAACCTAAATTAAGAATGATATATTTAAGGCAACAAAACCAGAACAAATGCGCCTACACGGCCATACGCACTACAGCAACGTTATGAGCCCAACACAATTAAGGCCATAAAGAAGCAAATGGTAGTGCCAGAAAAAGGGAGCATCATGCAGAGATGTTTACAGCTCCATTCTAGGACAACCGAGCATGTACACACTCATTACCATCTCACGTAATATCCATCGATTCAACACAGCATGACACAAAGGCAGGATGTTAAAATGTCTTTTCACTCACCAAGGCTGAGGACTCACTTAAGTAAAAAAAGCAACGCTGCGGGCATACTTGACTTCTTTTGTTTGCTAACCACTCCACATTAAACTGTGGTTACTTTTACCAGCAGTTTGAGTGATGGCAGTACCCCGAGACTGTTTCTCCTCCAAATTAAGGGTTCAAACCTTTGTTTGAGTGCATTCAATTTTGTTGTAAAGTAAGTTAGTGATGGTAAAACATCTCCCCTCTTCGCTATTTATGCCGAATAATGTTTGCATTGCACCAGACAGATCTGAAATATGAAATGAAGCTGTCGTGGGGCTACGGGCTGTCAGCCCCACTCACCATCTAATTTGTGTGATCTACGTTAAACACACTTCTGGCCTCATTCTGCACCCGGCGCAACGTGGCACAGAGCCCGACGCAAGTGGCTTTGCTATTTTAAGACTGATGCAGTCATTTATTTCCTGTCCAGCGCCCACGTTGTTTAAATAGCAAACGCAACTGTGCCCATTTTTTCGCCCATGGGCGTGCTGGTCTTACAGGGAGGTGAATTCTTCGAGTATTGCCATCAAGCACGGACCCTCCTTTCCACCGTCAGCGAGCAAAAGTGGATTTGGACGCGTCCTAGCTGCACCACACGCTTCAGGTCGTGCGCTTGGATGGTTAAAAAAGAACCTAACACTCTGAGCATGCGTGTTAACAATTACCCATGAACAATTTACATTGGATTATTTAAGAGGGGCTAGCCATACTTTGACACATTCAGGCCGCTGTAGCGAACTGCAAACACGGGAGAACGCAGTCTGAAGCAGCAAAGCAGGGGCACACCAACGAAGGTGAAATAAAATCCTACTACAAATGATATGCCATGAAGGTAATAAATCAGCCCCCACCTGCCCCTAATGACCCATCGCCACTGGTGTTCGAGCCTAATAAATAGCGTGCCAGTATGGCATTTCGGACTCAACTGGTCTCTGCTGCCAGCCAGGTATAATGTCTCCAGACCAGCCAGGGGTGCACACTAAGCTGTAACCTTTATGCTTCCCTCGTCAACGTTGACTGGATCAATAAGTTAATACAAAATACTTGATGTAGAAGGGCAAGAAGTCATAGTCCACCTGCCTGTGACCTTTTAAAAAGAAATCCAGGAATGTTGCGTCTAAAAACACGTCCAGTACTTTCAGTACAAGATAGCCGAGTCTTGGCTGAAAGACTACAGCTAAAGCTGCACAATTTGAGAATCTAACAGAAAGGATCAGGTTAAAGCAGGACAACAACAAAGTGTAGCATCATAGTGCTAGAGGCTTCCTAAAGAACCCCCTTTGCCAAATGGACTTGTTTGTCTGCCAGGGGGCCCTGTCAGTGGCTCTGATGTCATTCATATTTGATGGCGCTTGATGTAGGTAACCTTTTAAGGCGTCCCACAGCTGTACACTGACCTTTTCTTTTCAAATGGACTCTTTCCTTCAGTAACTTGTACGAATGCTCGGTGGACGAGGTGTGCACAATAAGATTCAGACACATTTTTTATCAACACTTTCGCAGAGACAATCAAATCTGATGAGCGTGCATGTAGTAGTAGTTCATGAGGGAACTTTTTGTTTGCTTTGCTTTCTATAACAGGGCTGGCAAAATGGATGATTAAATCAAACTGATCTGTTCTAATAATTAAACCACAGAAAGAGCAATATTTTCTGTGCTGCTTGTTGAACACTTGACAGTTTATGAAGTTAAGATGGCATTACAGATGTTTTTTTGTCCATACCCTATTTTTTCACACCTGTAGTCTGTTTGCTTGGGTCTGAATCAGTTGGTGAGTTAGTAAACCTGGAGCAAATGAAGATTTCATTTTTTCTTCTTCTTGTTGCAGCTAAATGATGTTTGCAGGAAGCGCTCATAGGCTTTTTCAAACTCGTGAGTTTGGAGAATTAGCAGCAGAACAAAAAAGCTAAAGTTGTTTACTTTTCAACATTCTCACATGCAGGAGTCCTCTTGAATGCAGCACCAAAGCCAGTTTTGAAAACAATCTCAAGCAGCAGCCGCACCACATGATGGTGTTGTAACTTAGACTTTAAATTAATAAATGAAGGTGAGAAATGTTTCACTGAGATGGACTTCTCTCAGTTTTGAAACTGGAAGTTTTTAGGTCATTTATTTCTACCATACGTAAACTAATCCAAATCTAAAAACAGACTTAAAAAAAAAACTAAAATATTTGTCTAAAACCTTATGGAAAATAGTCAGCAATAATGTTTTATAATGCATTTTAAAGCTGTTGGACTAAAACAAAAAGTTAAACTCACAAGCAAAATGAAGTTTGACTGACCTCCCATGTTGCATTGTTTTTCACCTCCGTTATTACATGAACACAGTGTCTAAGGCACACCAGAGAGTCTCGGGGGACCTCGAGACCTTTTGTTTATCAAATGGACTTTTTTGACACTATTAGTTTTCTGCCCTTAGTGGGTGAGGGGATGATTGCATTGAGTCCTCCAAATGAAACCACGAATACATAATTTGTCCATGCGCTCTAGAACAAAACCAAAAAAGAGTTTTTTGACCTCACGCCCCCGTTTTCACTGTTTAATAATGAGCAGATTCTATGGTAAAGGTTTGGTTAGGCTTTGGAACAAAAATGCCGGGGATAGGGATGGAACATTGTGACAGAACATAACAACCAAGACATTACATGTGTGGACAGTATAGCCTCCTCGTCTTGGCGAGTCAAAACCCGACTCTAAACATTGATATCTAATAGACTGATGCCTTTTTTAAACTTTCTTCATTGACAGTGACAGCAAAAAGCATTTTACTGAACAACCATTTTGAGACTATAAAAGGTTCGTTTTGAAATATTCCACATTTGAGATGTTTTTTAAGCATTATTTCCTGTTTTCTTTTTCATCTGCAAGTCCCATTTCAACAGCACACTGTTTCAGCAAAGTCCCTGTTTGATTTCCCAAGAGACGCTCAACGCCTTACCAACTGATGTGAACACAATTACTTCAAGATTAATGTAAAAAAACAAATGTGTGATCATAGCATTCAGCTGAGATGTTACCAGACTTGTGGAACATTGAAAAGACGCATTGTACTGATATCACAATCACAAACGGTTCACTGACAAGTATGTTTCCGCGTAACGTCTGATTTAAACCCAAACCACAGGGTTTTTCTAACTTATCTAAAGTAGTTTGTGTGCCTGAACGTCACCAAACTGTGTCTGTTTCACAACGTTAACGTGTTTAAAGCGGTGACCATTACATTCTGCGGTTTAGATTTAAGGGCAGGAACACTCCTGTGGGTCGTATTAGAGGGTAAGAACAAACCCGGGCTTATATTGTCGCATGGTTTGGAGGACTTGTTGGCAACAACACTATTACAAAACAATGCAGTTCAATTCCGTTTTCCGTCCCTGAGCAAGACACTTAACCCCTTATTTCTACAGAGGTGTGCAACCTCTGATTTACATAACAACTGAAAGTTGCTTTGGATAAAAGCGTGAGTTAAATGACATGTAATGTAGTGTCTGATGTTTGGGACTGAGGTCTGCAGAAGGTGGCACAGAAGGATCTTGAGCTTCTGTTCTTGTGATGAAAGAATAGATTGTGTTTCATTATAAAGGAGAGGAACCTGAGGGTGTTGAAGCTTTTCTCCGTTGAGCTTTGATGTGTGTGTTGTTAAGGTGGCATGACAGACACCCAACAATCACAAAAACCTACATCTTTCTTTATTAAAAGTCCTAAAAGAACTGCTACTGTCTATGATTATGACAAACAAAACACAGGTTGAATATACAGTATTTGTATGTTAATTATATTCTTCAAAAATGATATTCATTACTTGCTTACACCCCAAGGAGTGTCCCTATTGCATTGCTTTTCTATTACACAGCCTGAAGGGATAATTGCCTCAGTTTTACCTTCAATATGTAGCTGTGTTCCTCTGACTCAATGATCAGAGTCACCACATGGTGCAGCGTCTACGAGTTCTCTTCTGTTTACCCGCTTTTCTTTGTTCTTTCAAATCCAAACGAGGGCCTTTTTAATACTATTTGGGAAGGAACGCATACATTTCTTCTATTCTCCTCATTTCCACTAGACTACAAGGTCTGCGCTGTCACATCCGCCTTTCAAGAGACACTCATCTTTTTTTGTCCACATACTCTACTCTAGTTGTACCAAACAGATTAAATGTAAGCATTACAACCTTAAACAGTGTTACAAACTCCTTCATTAATGTGTGACAAAGTTAATCTTGCTTTAAGATTGGTGCGGATTCTGACTGACACATTAGAACTCAACAGTGTGTTTTCCGGAAGTTAAAATCCCGATCGTTTTCTCCATAGGGATTTTTATTATAAGCCATAATGTCTGAACCATTCGAGAACTTGCCACAAGCTACAAGGTTGTGTAACAAAGGTGTCTGCTCCTGTAAAAGCCAGAAATCCGCATAAGAACAACCGTGTTTTAAGTAAAACATGTTTTATTCGCGGTCTCAAAGAGCATTACTACACTACCCACAATCCTAAACGTAACAGCGACGTCTCTGATCGGTCCACTGATTGGTTCAGTGTTACCATGGAAGTGTTTCCCTTACCTGAGTAATCTTTGACCATTGAGCAGCGTACACAGTTTTGTACGTTTGCGTTTTTTTTGCTGTTTTCAAAATGTGTTTTTTTGCGCTGAATCAAATGTTTTATGGTTACGAATCTTCTCTTAGCTGGTTGTCTTGGTTCCAGACATAAACTCTTAAGCAATTTTTGAAACGTCAATGGAGTAATTCAATGGGGGAAAAAAATTGGCAGTCACGGTTGAGCTCTATTTGCCCAAGGGGCTTAATGTTTCTGTATATACGCTGACTGCTGACCTATATAGAGCCGCTAGCATAGCTGTAGATTCTAGTCTTGTTTAGTTTCTGGAAATATATTATACAAGTGTGATGTAAAACACTCCAAAAGTAATCAGCTAAATGTTGCCTGTAACTTAATATTTTGGAAGGATATCGAGGTATTAAGTTGTTTGTTAGCGAGCCCTCTTGTGACCTAAATGGTGCACACTGGATAATACTTAAAAACCTGAAAAAATCTAGACATATACATATAGTCTAGCAAATATGTACAGATGTTGAGTTAAAAAATCTTGAATTAAAAATATAAGGGTGCCAGCACTTCAATCATCACTCTACATACTGTAATGAGATATTTCTTACGTAGGAGATGGATAAACTTGGAAAACATTTTCCACAATTGTTTTTCCCCTTGCCTTTTAGGGCTTCCAAACAAAACAGTATGACTAAGCAAAAGACATAACAATAAATAGTTGATGAATAGTCTGTGTAAAGTATAACCTATGCTTTGCAATTTAAGAATAGAAAAAGAAAATACATACTGTACCATGCACGTGCAACATCTGGGTGAACAAATTATGCAAGAAAAATTAACTTGTAATACCAAATACCATCAGTTCACATATCCAACATTTGTAGTCACCCAGTGCATTTCAGATCGTATGAGAAAAGAAAAAAATAATCACTTTTTTGGTGTCAGGTGTCACCTTGTTTTTAAACTCTTTGAAAAAAAGCATCAGTCTTCCTAAAACAGGTCAATGGATGCTGCTCTTTTCGCCGTGTGAGATGCGAAAGAAAAATGGGAATAAAATAGGGAGCTGCTGGATAATGATTTTATTTCATTCTCAGTGCAGTGTCCAGCAATACTCTAGCAGATTGTTTGGGGAGCGGATGTGTTTGTACCATTGATCTTGGCCATCTGATAAGGAAGTCCAGCGACAGGCTGTTAACCTCAAACGGTCGGAGCATTAATCCATTTCAAAACATCCCGCTGCTTTTCGCTTTGCTCTGCTCGATGTCTCCCGGCCAGGCACAAAGAAGAAGGACAGTACTGAATGTCTCTCTGCCCTGAAAGTCCTTTTTTGTTGAATGCTGTGTTTGTGGTTTTATAAAACACAATTAAAACTCCTGACGAACTTTCAGACATATAGTCATCCGTTAAAAAAAGAAGAAGAAGAAATTGGGCTGTTTCTCTATAATCAAGAAAATTAGATTTCTTAGAGGCTACAAGGGTTTTTATCTGACTGCTGCTCCGTACAGGTGGCAGATTTTAATGGAGAGAATTATTTAGCCCGACGGCGGTTTACAGGCTTTTCTTGAGTTAACAGGTCATCCTGTTCCAAATGTTTACTACTGTAATGAGAAACGTTAGCTCTGAAAAGCATTTAGCTCGGGGCGTGCCAGAAGAAATATACAGGATTGGAAACTAATAGATTTGTTATGAGAAGCTGCACTGAGGAAATTTCATCGTTAATGGGTGTGTTTTTAAAAAGAGCTGAAGGTTAATGGAAAGTGCCTGAAGGCAAAATACCAGATCGCTTAACATCATGGGATGGTTACTAATGAATTCTGGGAATGATAGCTGCTTTGAGATTATTGTATGTCATTATAGGTGTGAGTCCAATCAAAGAATCTGTAACTACTTCTAATTAAACTCCAGTCAGTGGAAAGTCAACAGGACGACAGTCCAGATGAGAATTGAGGATTTAAAGGCTGGCTGAAAGCTTCCACTGATGAATGTGGGAAAAAAAGGAGATCAAAAATCAATGTAGCTTGCCTTATACAAGTTTAACGTTTATTGTATATCATTTAGCGAGTATGCTTGTGGTCTGATCAGGTTCAAACATTTGACATCACTTTTAAGCAACAACCATTAAAGAATCGAGATCTCGATTTTCCTTTTCTTTTTACAAATTCAGGTGCGGCACCTGGAATTCAGTAAGGGACCTTTTTTTCGGTAGCTTACTTTCTATCTATATTTACAAAAAATATATTTCAGCTGTAAAATAAGTTCAAACCTATTACCATATTTAGGAATGTAAAGGTGTAACTGTGTGTATAGTGTACGTCAAACTGTTATACACCCTTATCAGATCATCCCACCTGTTCCCATTTAATCATACCTGCCAAAAATCTAAAAAAACGCTCAGACCTTCACCCCCACCCAAAGGGTCCTGTAATAAAAGTAAACATAAAACATGTGTGTCTTTTCAACACCAAACCAAACACATCAACATGCATGTAGAAGAGTATCAACAGGAGTCTACACATATAAAGCCATACCTGTAATCTGCAGATATACACCTATAAAACACCTAAACTCTAGAATGAGAGAATGCATGAGGTTAGTCTTCATATCCAAGACGTTGTGTGTTTTATTAATGTAAACCTTGTTTTGTGTGGGAATTAATTGATAGCGTGTATGTTTTGTCTGTTTCAAGTCACTTCAGAAAATGAAGGGAACTTCTCAAACACAAAGCAGTGTTTTGTATTAAAACAGGTTGGGACTCTTTTTGCAGCTCTGACAGCCGTGAACTAATGACCGTACACTGCATATGTACTGTACTTACTGCTGAATCTTGTCGGTTCAACTGGCTTCTCTATGTTTCAGTGTGCAGGTTTACTTGTAAACATTTAGAGACTTGTGAGCAAAACAGCTTGTGCAGCCCTCCTCATGTCCTCGAGGCTTTGCAGGATGTCCAAAAAGGAGAAAATCCAGCTTTACTGTACGACTCACTGAGTGGGGAAATCTTCCAGCAACGTTATGCGTGTTGTGAATGAAGTCTTATTTACCTTCCACTGACAGCCATTCTCTGTGTGCTGTGGACAAGCCAGCCTACTTTGCCATAACGATTGGGGTGTCTGAGCATAATGCCGTTTGAACCGTTGCTAATGATGTCCTGACACTTGCTTAACGGAGCTTTGCATTTGGATAGCTGGCATGTAATTGGAAGTGACAGGACAGCACCTGTAGCTCTCTCAGCACTGTGTTTACCAGGAAAATGTTAGGGGTGACTGTGAGAGGAAGGGGACTGAAGTGATCTGTTGGGGAATCCGGCTATTCATCACCAATAACAACCGCTTTCTTTTGCACTCACTCTGTTAAACCCATTTATTCCCACTTGAGAGCTGCCCACAGCTACAGTTCATCACTGTCCACCACCAAGCAGTCTGAGGGGAATAATAAGGGGATGGTTAACATATTTGTGCTGGTACCCACAAGTCATGTATGGGCAGCTTGGGCTCAGAGTCCAGTATAAAGAGCTCCAAAATGGAGGGATCAGAAGTAGATACAAGTTAATGGACCTCTAAACCACAGTACCTCTTAAAGAAATGAGGCAAAAATTCAGTGTTGGCATGATGCACTGTAACTGAGATGACTAAGGTTAAGGGGCATTATTGTACAGAAGTCTGGATCAACAAGTACATTTTGTGCTCAACCTTTGTTCGCTTTGGGAAACAACAAACTCTGAGCTCTTAAGCTATGGACTGAAAATTGCAAATTCTGAATACAATTTGCATCGTGCAACAAGGCAGGCCTGCTTGATTCTTCCGAAGAATGATTGTAAAGATTTACAAATAATAAGATTTCGGCATTTACTATCTAACTGGGACGTTTTAGGAGGGTTTGGTGGGTATTGCTGTGGACAAAGTACACACGGCAATACACTGTTAAGAGCAAATCATATTTAACCAGCTAATTTAAATAACTCACGTTTGTATTGTGTGAACAGTTACCTTAATTTAACATTGTACGTGGCGTTTTCTTATGCGGGGTGCAAATCATCCACCAAAACAAGTTTCCTCCAGAGACTATTTTGCAGAGCCAACGTTGCTGCGTTCAGTGCATTAAGATAATGATGATCAGTTTCCGGAAATGCGAACAACATATGCCAAAATGTATCCGTGGTGTAGCCGGCAATGTGAGACTGCAACAATCTGACAGTAACAGATGTAATGGTGCAGCTGAACGAAGCGTAGTTGCAGACAGGAGGCTGTAGATGCACACTTATTTTGGCAAAATGAAAATAAAAACATTACAGCCAACAGCGTCAGCTACACTATCTTAGCATGGTTCAATCAATGGCACTGAAAGCACCAAATAGTACTAGGTTGAAAAGTCAGACTAGAAAGCAGTGGTGTGTGTGTGTGTGTGTGTGTGTGTGTGTGTGTGTGTGTGTGTGTGTGTGTGTGTGTGTTCAGTGAAAAGTTAGGAACCATTCAAGCCCAGCATGACATTGTTCCACTGATGTTGCTGATACATTTCAGCCCCTGAACTGCTGAATGTGCAGTTGAAGGCCTTGAAGCATGGTCATTTTCCAAGAATATGATTTCTGGAGTTTCAGTTTTTGTATTACATACAGGGTCAACCTGTTTGTGAGACTTCGAGGCCAAAGTACATGTGAAGATGTGCATTCAAAAGATTTACTGCTAAAGCAGTACGTATTAAGCGTCCAAATGTTCTCTTCTGTTTCTCAGCATGTCAATGAGATGAACTCCTGCATTGCTCATTTGGTTTTTGGATAGTTAGAGCAGGGCAGCTAGTGCAGCAATCATCTATTAAACAAGAATGATGGCTTGAATTAAATAAGAAAACTAGCTGAGGCAAATCAGTGTGAGAAAATGAAGCAGTAACTTTAGTAAAGTTAGGTGGACAGTCTCCGTTGATCAATAACGGCAGTGAAGCACCTGAAGGTTGTTCCGACACGTTTGTCCATCAGTGCAGGCGACAGCATCTTTTTAAACTTTAAAATTTCTGGAAACCTCCATCTCTCCTGCAGCCAGCTCCATAAAATGAACTCCATTTTTCTCGCTCTCTTTATCACCCCAGCCCAGGCATCTGAAGGAGTTAAGAAGGAAAAGAAAAGACTCTATATTTTTTCTTATCCTCATTAGGCGCCAGCAAAGAGCCCCCTTTTTTTTCTTGTGGCCATCCCGCCTGCCTTTGTCTCTTAAATCTGTCTCCAGGCCAGGCAGAGGGAGCCGTGATGGAGCTGGTGCCATACAGGGTGTGATCTTCTCACCGATACTGATGCTCTGAAAACAGGTACTTCAGCAGAAGGAGCAGAAATGAATGTGCTTTGAGTTCACACATCCTGTGGCTTTGTATTCAGTCACAGCCAACTTAATTTTAGCAGGAATGGCTACCAATCAACTAGTGAGGGCGTCATTTCCCATTTTAAAACTCATTTCAGTATCTAACATGCCTATAAATCCTGCAATGGTATTAACAATTTTGTTCTCATTTCCAAACGTCAGTATTTAGATTAGCTGTGCAGTTACAGCCATCTGGATCCAACAGAGTTTGGCAACATAACAAAGATGAAAAATTGAGGTGTTAATCTGAAGTAGCTAAGAACAGAATTCAATTCAGATAATGCAATCAGCCTAAGTAATACATTTTGATGCAGCATTTTTTCTTGTGAGACTTTTACTCCACCACTTTTTAAAAAGAAAGTGTTACCATATAATAAAGATGTTGAAATAGTAAGTACAATTTGTATTTTAAATTCCAACGTCTTGATCTGATATGTGTTTGCTGCTTTTTATGATTAAGGTTTCATGTGCAAGCTCCTAAAATGTGATCCATTGTCGGAGTTTAAACTGGCCAGCAGCACATGGAGAGGTGTGACCAATTACAGTACAAAAAACCTTTCAAAAATGTATTTCTCTTTTTAAATTCAAGGTGCCGGTGTGGGGAAGCGGAGACCGAGTGAAGAGCAATGGGAGCTCTGTAATGTACTAGAATAATGGGTTGGCACTTTGAAAATAACATTGGTCAGAATGACATTTATTAAAGCTTCAGTTTTCTTTTTGATATTAATAAACAACATTATTATCAAGCCAATGCCAAATGAGTTCATACAAAGCTAATTAAGACTCACTCCACACAACTCTTTCTCAGCATGGCTATGTTTGGAAGATTGTGTCGTCCGGCAACCTCTTCTAAAGAGTCATTATGTTTTTTTAATCCTATGTGTCCTCCTTGGCTACTAGCAGCTACGTGGAGTAGGGGTAGGGGTAGTGCAAGATCAAGGAAGGCTTGTATCATGTGGATGGGATGGAACAGTTTTGTTGTCATTACTTAGACTTCCTCATGGGGGGGACAGAAACTACACCGTTAGAAAGGCCGTACAAATACGGGCTAATTTACTGTGTTAACAGGAAACAATTTTCCGTTATGATTTTTCTGTAATCCTAACAGAAAAGCACTGGCAATGTTCTGCTAGGACAGAAACAATTTTCTTACAGTTTACGCACTATGGCTTTTAAATTTAAACTCACATTTTACTGCAAGTTCTTAAATTTTGCAGCACCTAGTAATGAAGCAGTATTACCTCATGGGACTTCTTCATCATTTGTCGGTTTACTACAGTGACCCTGATATGCCGGAGATTGGCTACATATCAAAAGTGAAAGGTCAAGGCGTCACTATTAAGTGTTATTCTATTTTCCTTTAGTAGTGTTTTTATGTGTCCATTGGCCTTGGTATGCACATCCTCGGGAGGTTCCATTGATTGATAGTAATGCAGCCTGTTGAGATGCAGTTAAGTGTGTTCAACACATCAGATTCAGGCCGTTTGCCCGCAGAGTCCTCATGTTATGTTAAGTGTTATTGTCAATGTTGCAGAGGAATGCACGGAGATAATCCGTGCGTGTGACGCTGTGTCTCGGTGACTTAGTGTCGTGTGCTGAGGACTTTTCTATTGCAGCCTATGATGGCAACGCTACCCATCCATCAGTTCAAAGAGCAGAATAACCAAGAGTGACATTCAATTACGGTATGCTAATTTGTGTTCTTTATTTATTTATTTAGGCTTCACATTCATTTACTTAATTAACAATTTAGGACGTGAGCTATCATGAGCAGATTGCAATATTCTTTCCAATAACAGGCCATAATGAAATATATTATTAGCAATAAAGTTAATAGAACAAGTGAAGTGAGACTTCTCATCACTGCTGGATGGATGGCAAATTAAGGCTCCTAAAGGGAACAAATAAAGAACACAGACTTTGGAAAATAGCTCCTGTAAAGTATTGTTTAAGATTTCTGTAAAACGTCTGTGGGATGAACACTGTGAGCCCAACTTGTGTCGTATCATTCTGATTTACATTGATTGTTTACCTGTCACTGGAAGGTCTAAAAACAACCTTTTCCCCTCTCGTTGTTATTGCAAATTGGACCTTGTTTCCAATGAAAATGTTATCAGAGGGCCAAAAGAGAGTACTGGATGTTTTGACTGGCCCAACTGATCTCAAGACGCTCAAAGCTAATTACAAATATTTAGCTGGACCGTGTAACATCTGGCATTCACTTGGAAATCGTCATTTGTAGTTTGATTGTTTTTTTGATGCAATCTTTTTCAGTGACCTGGCTAATCAAAGGAGAACATCTTCTAAAATGAGCATGTTCTTCATGCATGCTGATTTTAACCAAAATTCACATACTCACATATGCATAAAAGCTGTAATTGTATTTAAAATATATGACCTTAGCGTGCTGGTTAGTCTGGATTCTCAACAATACGACTTATATCAGGTTTACTTCATTTTTAAACCCCTGAAACAGTCTGAGAAACATTAAACAGTATTTTTCTTTCGCTCAAAGTTCCCATCACGTCAGACTAATTGGACAGAAAGAAACCAAGCAGCAGTGGGTCTGCTGACCTCTGAGACCAAGCTGGACATACAGTTAGAATGAACTGTCTTTGATGTTAAGATGTTAAGGTCTGAAACTGACTGAAGCCTGGCTAAAGCCGTTGGGCAAGTATCTTTTGAAAATTCCAGTTATATTCTCGAAGCACAGACATTGGCGTTGCAAAGGGAAAATAAGAGCAAATTGGTTCAAAGTAGCCTTGCATTACCAGACCTTCCTCCACAGCGCTGAGGAGGAGGGTCCGGCTAGTCCACACAGCATTCTGGGATGCGAAAAAAACTTGCTCCGGTTTATTAGCATTTCTTTAACCCATCCCAATCATCTTGGGCGGCGCTAAGCACTGGACGTAGCCCCGGTGCCGCTATCAAACAGCCTTGGGAAGGAACCTGTTTTGGTGGAACGTGTGTACCGCTTGGGGAAAAATGTATTTGCCAATGACTTTACGTTTTAGAAATATCAACCACTGCTGATATCTGGCTTACATGTATTCTGTTTTGTAACAAGTATCCACCAGCTGCAGTGTTAAAACATTTCTTTGGCATTCAGAGGCATTCAAATGACATAATGCATGAAACAGATCCTAACTAAACATTACTGTATGACACAGTCATTCATTTTGCCCAGTTTTATCCTTAATGTCTTCATCGTTGGGCTGCAAATCACCAAATCGATGGTTACTGAGCTTCTACAGGGGTGGGAAGCAGTTGCAGATGTATCCCATAATGTACACATTTCTAGATCAATAACAGTAAATGGACATTCAGTACATCAAAGAAATAACCAGTATTCCATATCTGCTCGGACTCTTGACATAAAACCTATTTTTTTAATAAATGTCCAGACGAGATGGTCTACAAATGTTACAGATGTATGGCCGGAAAATTCCCCACCACTGGTTTGTTTAATGAACTGGCGGCAGCAAACCTCCTGCCCTTGTTAGTTATATTTGGACTGACAAAAAATACATTTTTCTATCGTTGCCTCTGTGCCATCATCCCCTTGTCCCGAAGCTGGAGCCATACAGTATAAATAATGAAAGTACTGATCTCCAAGTCCTGCTGGCTCTCCGACAGCAACCAGGAGTGGCTCCATTAAAGAATGAAAAGGCAGGTCTCTTTTGTTGCTCCCGGATCTCCCCATTATTAAAGAATCCCATTAAACGACAGAAGAAGGTGACTTTTCCTTTCATTGTGATGACACATGGAAAGAGGCCCCTGTCAGGTCAGAGATGGGGGCCGCTGATGAGGCCGGTGAGGGGGGTTTTGACTCAAGAGGAAAGGAGTTATTGATTGACTGAGCCAGCACTGCGTCTCCTGCAATCTGTCAATCACCCACCGATCCTTTTCTCTGTTGCTGTTTTTTCTTCCGGCCACCGGTGGATTGCCAATATCTAGAGCATCCTCTACCGAGCCTGTCCCTCATTTAACTTTATCACTGCAGGGGCTGACAGCCAGGCAGCAAAAGGGGGACAAACAGCATCCTTCGAGCCTGCATGGTCACCATCTCCTGGAGACACCTTTCCTGCCGCCATCTATCCTCAACTCCCCCCGCCAAGGAGGGCGGGGGGAGTTGAGGATAGATGGCGTTTTTTCTATCACTGTCTCTCTGCCTTCCTCCGCTGCCCTCCCCCCGTCGCGCCTACAAATGCAGTTCAGCAGCATTGATAACAGTCTGACAGATCACAGTGGAGCGCTGGCGCCAGCTCCTCCCTTCCACTAACTCGATGCCTTGCCTTTCTGGTGAAGGTGACCGTGCTGCCAGAAGGAGAGCCAATGTCAGCCTGCGAACGGAGGCTTTCACCTGCCACTACTTGTTCCCTTAAAGAGGTTTCTTGCACCTATAGTGCCAGTGATTTGATTAAGCGCTGGGTGGCCAGGCTGTCAGTGAGGAATAACAACTGATCTGGTGCAACAAATGTATATGACAATGTGGGATTTATGGACAATAAAAGATAGTTTCTACTATAGAATTTCAATTGTAAAGGACACATGATATATACAGTGCAGGGGCTAAAACAGTTGACATCACTCGTATGGCCATTTGAACTTGATGTATAGGCTATTCTGCTCCCACACAAGTCATACAGTTAGTTTTTCCAGAATCTGTGTAAATATATAACAATATGCACCTTCTTAATATACACTGTTTACAACTGCTTTCTGGAAAAGGAAAATGCCTGTACCATCGTAACCCAAACATGACCTCGATTAAGATGTGTGGCAGGAAAGGGAGCAGGTCCTGATTACACTCTGTGTTGTGTTACTTTTTGTAGAAGCTGTAGATTCAATGCCCTCTCTGGAGTATCTGCTTTGCCATCATATATTTAGCACCTGACTTCAAAGCAAAGTGTCTTGCACCTTGGGTTGTAACCGTCAAAGGGAAAGTAACACTTAAGGCAATGTGCAAAGTTGAATATGTGCAGCGGCACACAGTGTCGGGTACTTCGGTGTGACTCAGTAATAAATCACAACACACACACACACACTCACTCACACACACACAGCAGACGTGTAAACAGACTTATTTCAGAGTGCTGCATATCCTTTAGGGAAACAAGTCAAACCAGCGTGGGTTAGTGCTGGTTTCATGCTTTTGTCTGTGACTCTAACCTATATAACATTTCACAATAAAGTAGAAATAAATAATATTTATTCTTTGGGTGCATTTCTGAAGTATTTCATTGCATAAAATGTGTGAAAAAGTGTATCTATATATGTACACATAAATAAGCACATAGGCTACAGAAATTGATGCTGCTCAAAATTTCTATTAGGCCTACATTATTTTGTGACACCGAATTAATTAATTAGTCTTCTTTCCAACTGAATTTTCAAAATGCTGCATCATGGATATTAAATGTACTTTGTTTCCAAAATATCCCCAAGAATAACACACTAATTCATATATAATATATGTGGCTCTACGTGCAAACTCCCAGCAACGAACCGAACTCCTACTCTGAAATGAACTGGCACTGAAACAGAGTCAGCCTTGTACAGAGTCCTGCAAGTGCCAAAATAAGATAGATTTGATAAACTAAACACACTACTACAGCATGCTTTTGTCTCTTAGCCAAGCCCCTGGCATTTCACCTGGATATTGGGCAAATACACTTTTCATGGCCAACATGTTGACATGTCATTGCTGGAATAGCAGAGGTGTAATTAATAAATATATTACAAGGCAGGGGCCATTTTAGACCCTTTTTAGGCCCTAAAAACGTCATATTTTCAAAAAAAACTGTGACTTGCATAAACGGGACGGTAAGGTTTAGGGCTGGGCTTATGGTTCTGTGACACGCGGGAATAATGGTCTGGTTAAAGAAGAAAGGGGCTTTCCTGACACGCTGCAATAAGTGGATGGTTAAGGACACACGTGGGACACGAACCCCGCCCTCCTGGGTGAAAGTCCTGGGTTTTACGCGTTCGGAGTGAAAACGGGTTGCTCTGTCGGCAATAGTATGCAACAGTAACCCAGTTGAGGACTGTTTTATTTTTGATTCATTTATTGTTTACACCTCCTTCTCATTTCTTTTAATTCTGGTAATCCATGAAGGGACTTTCATAGTTTTTTTTTTTATGTTCAACATTTGCATTTATCATATGTTATAATAATAATAAATACATATAGTCATTGTTATTCAGTGAAATTACTGATTTAACGGAGCACTGTATCCGTGGCACATTCTCATTAGGGGCTGAGTCTTATCCTAGACTCGCCCCTGTCACTCGGCTTTGTTGATTACATGATTCTGATTGACTTAGTAGTAAGAAACTCCCCCTGGAGGCAGTCTTAGACATCTGTCTGTAACATTTTAGTTTATTTAAAGATCTTGAACAGCAAATTCAATTACCCTCTTTGTTAGACAAGATGGTCCATGGGTCATTCACACTTTAATTAATTTTCTAGATTCCGACAACCCAGACAAAGCTGATCCTTATTCACCTTGCCATGCACTGTTTTTTGAAGATGAATGTCTCAGAATAGTTATCCATTTCATACATTGGCTATGAATAATATCTCTACATTGCCTTTAAGGTATCAATAAATTTGAAGTTGTTCAGTCAAATCTCTTTGTGAATTAGTGATTGCTCTCAGCTGTGATGAACAAGCTCATCACAGCTGAGAGTTATCACTAATTCAAGAGAAGGGAAATGTTTCCCCATCTTCTCTGAAGTTACTACCCTACTGTGTAAGGTACCGTAATAAAAGAAAACCCAGGAATATTGGTGCTTCAGCCATTTTTGGTGAGTCTGCTTTGCCTAGGGTATCACTTTCTAAGATCATTTGTTCTTGACTTTAGTACTGTGTGTAAAAACATCCAAAAAGAAATGTCTGCACGATAGCGATTTTGAAAGAGATGTTCACACTATGTTATTGTGATGTAATTTTGATATTGAAGTGATAAAATGCAGCAGTGTTTTTTTTCTACTTTTTAAACGATTCTGTGTCATTTCTTGTGGGCACAAAGCAGTCTGCAGAGTCATTGCATGTGCTCAAGTAGTACAAACTAATTGGAATCTGCACACCTGCTGATAATCACACTAATGACCAGAGGCTCCACACTTCCCCGAGCACTTGTAAATGCAAGTTGCCAATAACACTTAAATAGTGATACTTTTTTGGGCAAATTGGCAGAAAGATATAGAACTTTCTCCTCTTGTGATAGGTACAATTTGCAGTTTATTCTGTGTTACATGTGTACTTTTACATAACCATCTTTTTGACAAAATACAAAGTACACATGTCAAACAACGACGAAACCGTGTTGGGAAATGTTTTATCTACAACACTTTTTTTTCTTCTTCATTTTAGGCCTCTATTGGATATGTAGGCTTAGACATTAAAAGGAGGGAGAGAGAGAGGGACAACGACAAGAAGCAAAGGCCCACAGGTCGGAAACAAACCCACGGCCACTGCGTCAAGGACTGAGCCTCTGTATGGACAAGCGCTCCACCAGGTGAGCCACCCAGGCGCCCTACAATAAACTTCTATTAATCATAATTTTACATGCTACATTTAGATGCAAAACAAATCACATGTCGCATGAAATGGAAGAACTCTTGTGGTGATTGGCTGCGAGCCAATCCATATATAAACAATACATTTTTCTGGATCTGGGTACAAAAAGGATCAAATGCATGAATTGTACCAAAAGTATTTTATTCCTGTTAAAGCACCCCACATTCTGCTCATTTTCAGGTTCATAATTGTATTTTGAGCTTGTACCAGAATAGGTTTACATGGTTTCATTTTCATCTCTCAGTTTTAGCTACAAAGTGAGACATCTGACTTCTATACTATCTTTTTTGGGAGTCGCACATGCACAGTAGCTAGGTAAGATCGCATCAGCTAGATAACTCTTGGTCAGTCTAAGGCAGGATTAGCTGGGAGACTTCTTCCATATGAGGGCCACTTGTGGAACACCTACAGAACAGGGACATGGAAGTAGTTCTTTTGGAGCTTATGGTGAACTGGTGTGTGTTGTAGCAGTGTTTTGACATTGAGAACGAGCTAGCATGCTGGCGCTAGCATGTGCTACAGTTAGCCACCTCGTCTCGGCTAGTGACGTAGAAGGCCGTGCAGATTTTGAACAAGGGGGGTAAGCCTCTCCACTCCAAGCGTAGCTCCCATGGCGCCATTTTAATGCTACAAAGCCATCACCTGCAGTTGGCATCCCATTCATTTTGACGTCACTTTGACAGTGAATAATTTTGCATCTGAAGCATTTAGACTCTATTTGTCCGTTTTTTTTATTTCTGAAGAAACACGACAATGTGTAAAATTCCGATACCTTGTACCTCACCTTATGGCACCTTACTGTCTGTAGCAGACATTTTTTTGTATAAATAGGCTAATGACTATGTTGTAACCACACAACTTGTTGCCGCATAGTAGACAAATGACCGTATTGTCAGGAGAAGCTTTTAGACAGTTTGGACTTACATAAGCTGTTTAGGTTTAATAACTAACGTTAACAAGCATGTTAGTTAGCAGCAAATAGCCTGTGTCTGTTAACGTATACCTTTGCTCTCCGTCTCTTCTGATTGGAAATGATTGAGATTTCTCTTGCACAGCTACCAGAAGACTTACAACTTAAAGACAGGTTGCTCACGTCACATCTACGTCTTCAAGCTCAGTTGGAGTTTGGCAGTAATGCTCAGCCTTCACAGGAGAAGTGCTTCTAATATTCTTCACTGATCTTCGTCCAGAACAATGGGATCTGTTGGTCCATTTCTTTAACTGTCTATTTTGGACAGTTCACCCGGAGACTGAAGGCAGAAGACATTAAGAAACCGTATCTCACTCAAAACAGCACTCATAGTTTTTTTTCCCCCTATGTTACCTAAATTATAACTTTTTACACACCAAATAGTTTTTTTGCTTTTATTTTTAAACCTGTTGATTTTTATTACTGGTTTGGTTTGTTGCTTTGTTTAGCACTTTGCAACGTGGGTTTTGAAAAGTGTTCTAAATAAACATTAGGATTATTGATATCATTTGACTAAAGTTTTAATACAGATTTTAACAGTTTTTTTCTTATTTAGCACGCAGACGTATTGTACTCAGTTATAATGTCACAGTTGCATTTCCTATTTTTTTACTACACTGTCTGTTATATATATTGTTTTAGTCTCTTCCAGAAGTAATGGCGACGTTTCCTTATTCCCAAACTGAATGTCTTACTTTCACCCCCCCCCCCTGTTCCTCTGTCTTGTTAGCAGACCTCATATGGTTCATCACTTATTTCATTCCTGGTTAATAAGTCATATCACACTGATTCATACGTTTAAAATGTTCCTGGGACAAGCCCCCCCCCCCCCCCCCCCCCTGTGGCTTGCAGATAGAACTTGAGATGTTCCCACTTACTCCCGCACTCAGTTGGTCTTTTCCTTTCAGAGCAGCCAAACCCGCTGTCATAACTGAGCTTTAATCGCTCCTCCCACCCACTCACTAAATTCTCTTGAGCTATCTTTTTTTCTTCTTCTTCTTTCCTGAAGTGGGAAAGGCATTTCTGGGATAAACAATCAAATGAAATGTCACCAGATTCCATGGAGTCCCAGAGAGCTGCATCCTCCAGCCGGAGGGACCGGCATGTTGACATTAGACATTAAGCGGCATTTCATATCACATTATGGTGTGACAACAATATCACATGACTGCAGCTTTCAGAAATGCCATTCTCAAACGGTGGGCTATGAAGCATATCATATTGATATTATATAGTGTAGATCCCAGCCTGACTCCAGCAGCTGCAGTGAACCACAGGCCTTGTGAGGCCTTGTGTCTGCTGCACACGTTAAAATCATTTTGGGAATGTTACAGTGATGAGCACAAAAAGACATTTGACAGCGTGTGCCTTTTTAAATGTACAGCTACGCTTCTGCTGAGAAATTTACTTCCACATTCAATGAGACCTTGACAAAAGGAGGGGGGAAATCTGACTTCTTTACTTTTTTTATTTTCTGCTCGGAGTGTGTTTCATCGGTGTGTGCCAGCCTGCAGTATGGTAGATGGTATTATTTTTATCTCTTTGAATAGTTTGCATAATAGTTTATGTATGAATCACACAAAACTGTGACCAAATTCAGAGGCTTTATAAAAAGGTGTGTGTGTGTGTGTGTGTGTGTCAAAGATAGGAAAGCGATTTATAAGTGCTGTCCATTTACCAAAAGTGTGTCCTTCAGGGCAACTCGGGTCTAGTCTGAACGTTGACCTCCTCCCCAAATCTCCCAGATCCATACCACCTTTTGTGCTATGTACTTATATTTTAAGTTTTCAAGCAATCAACAAACTTCACAGTTTTGAACTAACAAGAAATTGCACAATATGCAGTCACTCAAACTCAAATTTCTGAACATTACTGCACATCACAAAAAGAGATTTCCAAAAGATTTAATACTTTCTAACATCTTTCTGAAGCTGTGTCCCCTTTTTGCAGCTCTAAAGTAACTTTAGCATTTCCTTTGTGCATTGAATGTTGGCCAATAGTATTTATAGTTTTCTTTATTCTGCTTACTGACAGTTTTTAAAAGACAGTACAGTTTATACATTTTTGTGCCACTTTTCCATTGTGTATTTACAATTAGTGTGTAGTATGGAGTTGGGACACAGTTAAAAAGTAATGGTGCGTTCAGATGCTCAATGGTAAGTTGTAAAGTCAGTTTATTGAATGAAGTTGCCCTCAAAGGCCAATAAAATGTAAATATCCTTGGGGAAATGCAGAGCAAAAATGTCCCTCTTTAAGTCATTTGTCGACCTACTACCATTTGTGTGCTTCAGATTCCAGCTAAAAAGAGGCTGTAGAGTGTTTATGTGTCTTTTATGGGGCCTTTGAAATTGGACCCATTATGGTGGGTTCAGTTAAAAAAAAGTGCACTTTAGAGGATGAAATCCTTGAATACTGTAAGAACACAGCTATTATCACTTAATACCTTGGAGGAGTGAGAAGAAAGGGATTAAGAGCTGTTTACTGCTACCTTAAGTATCAGGGATTTACTAATGTGAATGTGTGGTAAGAATGAAAAATATATACAGCTTTTAACACTTTTGAACTTACTAAGTAGAGGTCCAGTCCTGCACCCTCACTTACTGTTAAGATAATCATGTCTATCCTGTTTATTAGGTCCAGCCTAATGCTCAGTCCAGGAGGCAGGGGGGAGCTGCTGGATGCTTCCTACCGTTTATCATGGCAGACTCCTATCTGTGGATGGGAAACTACAGGTGCACAATACACTGCACAGCGGTATTCTGTCATCGGCTGTACTCATGGCAACAGAGACACGGGACTAGAAGGGGGGGCACAGGGTGGCACCAGCCCCCCCCACTGAAATATGAACCTTCCCCCCCCTAATGCACTGGGATGATTGGTTCAGAGTACTGTCATTTGGCTGTTCTGCAAATGTTCCCCGCCCATGTCACATGACCAATTTTTATTTCCAAAATAACTTTCCAGAAAAGTGGCAGATTGAGCCCAAAGAAATGCATTTTTTTATATATATATATATATATATATATATATATATAGTTTCTCCTGGTC